>NC_064755.1:46910029-47020029 GCF_011397635.1 Epinephelus fuscoguttatus
TTACAGAGTCATTTCATTTGATCCAATCAGCTGCAGTGAGGTCTCAGAGATTATAACTCTGTCTTTTGGCTCTGATTGGAGCTCCACACCTTTCTGTTCATATGAATATCAGAAGTCATATTGTGCGTGAACGCTGCAGCTGCAGCTGCGTCAGCTTTGACTCTTTCACCTCTCTGACATGTCCAGATAACATTTACATCTAACGTCTTATATCAGGTTATATTTCCTCTTCCTCTCTGTCTCCTCTCTTCTTCTGTAAAACACACTTTATTTCATGTCTCCCAGTAAAAACTGGCTGTGTCCCTCCTCCACTGCCTCCTCCTCCACTGCCTCCTCCTCCACTGCCTCCTCCTCCGCCTCCTCCACCGCACTGTTCCGCGCCACTGCCCTGCGATCTAACATGGCAGCAACATTACCATCTCTATGTAAATTGCTCTTTGACACACAGACGAGAGGGTGCAGAGTGTTTGTCAAAGCCTCCTCCTCCTCCTCCTCCTCCTCCCTGACAGGGGAAATTACAACGGCTGCTGAGCGGAGGAGCGCCCGTCTGGCCTCCTCTGTTAGAGATACTTGTAGACAGAATAAAGACTCTTTCTTTAAGAGGGGAAGCCAGTGTGTGTTTAAGTGTCTGTGTGTGTGTGTGTGTGTGTGTGTGTGTGTGTGTGTTTAAGTGTCTGTGTGTGTGTGTGTTTAAGTGTGTGTGTGTGTGTGTGTTTAAGGGTGTGTGTGTGTGTGTGTTTAAGTGTGTGTATGTGTGTGTGTTTCAAGGCCAAAACACACCAGCGCCGTACGTCGCGCGTCAAAACAGCACTTCACGCAATTATCCTATTTTTCCAGCGTCGCCGCCCTTGAAAAAGCGCTATTTTGTACTTCCCAGCTCCCGTAGTTAATTAATAACATAAAGACAGCTACAAAAAGCAACGTACCGTCGTTGTCTAGTTGTCGTGTGCTGTGTGTTTTCTTCTTGCGCCCCGTCTTCTTCCTCGTCTTTTGTTCTAATTGGCGGTTGGCAATCAGTACCGCCACCTAGCGGACTGGAGTGTGCAATAGAAATCTGGTTAATGCCCCACAGCGCCACGCTTTTTGTGTGTGTTGGGGGCGGCACTCACGTCAATGCCGCCGCCGTCGTATGACGCCGCCAGTGTGTTTTGGCCTTAAGTGTCTGTGCGTGTGTGGTTTTTTTTTTTGTGTGTGTGTGTTTCCTCCCAGATGTTATAGCGTACGTTTAACCCTCGGCCTGTCAGGACTGATTCATGTCTCTCTGAGAGTCAGTTCTGTGGCTGTGCAGCAGCACCTGAACAGGTAGACGTGACCCGGACGGGCAGTCGGCAGATGTTCCTCAGAAACAGTGCGGCGCGTTCTTCCTCCATCAAACAGCTGCAGATCTGTGTGATTCTCCAGCACATCAAAGTGAATATGTAATTAACGTGCTGTAATTGCTCGCAGTCTCTCTTTTTATTCCAAGATGAAATGATGCTGAGTGCTCTCCCAAGCCAAGGTCAGAGGCCCGAGCCTATGCAGTACATATTTAATGCGGAGAGACTGGATCCTACTGTATTTTAAAACCATCCTCAGCTGCTCATTTCAGCTGTTGGATAAATAACTCTCTGACTCTTTACTCTGCATTATTTATTCTCCTCTCAGTGTCGTTAACAAGATCGTTCAGTCCTCTCAGTGATTGTTCATTTCCTGCAGAGCCACCAGTAGCCAGACCACAACCAGAAAACACTTAACATTAAAGTGAATGGGCTATCTCTGCCTGGTGTGCTGACGTGGTTTCGTGGCTCATTCTTCATCTCAACATCGTTTCAGCGTCGCCGCCACGCTCTATAAACCTCGTCCCGACTGCCACTGGTACCAGCGCTCCCTGCAAACGGCATCACGGGCTCTCTGCACATTTCAAACGTATAAACTGAGGAGCGTTGAGCTTTACGAGCAGCCCCTGAGAATCCACGCAGGCTGAGACAAGACAGCATTGTTGGATGGAGAACACCCTAAAGTGGTGCGGTGGGAGATGGAGCTGGTTAAATTAGCGTCTCTGTGCCAATGATATCAGATGAAGCAGAGCTTTCAGGGCCTCGTCCGGTGCTGACTACACGCATGACCTCATCAGCTGTGGCTCGGGCGGTTTGGCAGTGAGGGAGCGTGTATAAGCTGTGGCAGCAGATGACAGGGAACACAGCAGAGACATTGGTGCCGACACTGGCAGCGCTCTGATCCTTAAATGCTTTATTTGATAGAGTTAAGTCAACAGGAGTAATGCGCTGGAGTAATGCACTGCAGTAATGCGCTGGACGCATCTCCTCTCAGAATCACACACATGATGTCAAACTGTTTATTCACTTGTTTGAGACGCAGGATGGCGGCTTTGTGTCGAGCGACAGCAGTTTGGAAAACCTCAACATTTTCTGCTCAGTGTGGCTCAAATACATAATCCACATTATAATAATATTAATTTAATCATCAAAGTCTTTTGTGATGATGAGATGACACACAGTGACCTCCCAACAAAACCCAGCTGTGAGCAATCAGTGACAGTCAAAGAATAATCAAACAAAACTCAATAAAACACCTTTAATACGCTGAAAATGGCCGACACAGAATAGTAGTTACTCACATTGAACCCTCTGAACGGTCGTCACACGTGTCTCCTTTCAAAGGGAACTCTTTATAGTCTATCAAACATTAGTTAAGTGTTACTGAATCAAACTCTGCACTTTGTTTTAAACATGGGGTGACACAGTGTGACACAGGTCAGAGGTCGCCAACCTTTAACATCATTTTTTTTATCTGTCTGGAGCTGCAGTACATATTTGTTCCTTATGATGAAGCAAACAGTCTATTAAATCTAAATTAACCTATCATCATTATTAATCGTTGTAAATGAGCAGACATTGCTCTGCAGCGGGCTGTTCATGAATATTTGGTACTTTTAATTTTGCAGCTTTGGTGGTGAAAGAAATCAAATCTGTTTCTCATCTGCAAATCTGTCCAAGCAACATTAGAGTCTTGATTTTCCTCTGATCCGAGCTCGGGAGACTCAAAGCTATTGAGATTCACCAAAGTGTAGGAAACAGCAGCAGGCTGTTCATGTGACATGTTTCAGTTTTATTGAGTGTGCAGTCTGCAAAATTTCACAGCTGGAAAATGTAATAGTCACTTTTGGTTTTTGATAAATGAAAATTAAAATGTTAAAAATATTTGTTTAATTCTGTATATTTTTGTCAAAGCTGCAGTGAGCCACAGGAGAGCAGATGAAGAGCTGCAGGTTGTGATGGTTTCTTTTCCACTGCCAACAGGAGATGATTCTGTTTTACTGGTGCGTCACATTCAGCGTCACAGACGGGTCAGAAAACAGGTTAGTGACCAGCACAGAGCAGCATGGAGGTTACTTCTTTTATTATATCTCTCTAACCTGTTCAGTCACTCTCAGACAGACGGTATTTTGTGGCAGTGTGTTCGTTGTGTCTCGCCGGCTAAAAGGCTAAAATTTCCATCACTGCCAATCAAAACTGATCAGAGCCGGAGCCAGTAACCACTGCAGAGTCATTTCACCCAGGACTGTAACCTTTCCCATTAAATAAATATGTCAGATGTTAGTTGGTTTTTGTCCGGTGTGAGAGGAGCTGTACTAAGGCTCAAAAATGTTTGGAAAAAAAAAATCCAAGTTAGAGTAAAAACTGAATTGTTTAACAGAGTCTATAATTTTACAACAGACAAAAAACAGATGAACAAAGTGATTAAAACATTTCAGACCTGCACAGTGAGCTGATGGAGAACTCCTCATCTTGCTTTTATTTAACAGATTTTATTAATCAGCTGAAGGAAAGTTTCAAGGTAAATTACAGGATGTAGGATTGCCTCTAATTTAGCTGGTCTCTGAAGTCAAAGAAAAATGCTTTACTGACACAGTGATCAATTGTATATCAGTGACTCAACTGTGCGACTTCAGTCTGTTTTTCTCTGGTTCCTCAACGGAGAACGAAGAATCCAAAAATGTAGAAAATCATTGATGAATTTGAGTGAACAATGGGGTTCAACTTTAAAACCAGCAAAACTACATGTAAAACATCAAACTCTCACAGCTGCTGCAGTTTAATCTGTAAAGTCTCATCGAGCCAGTCGGATCATCACCAAAAATCTGTCGTCATCATCTTGATGAAAGGTTGTTGGAAATACATTTTTTATCCTAACCCTGAAACAGTCAGATACAGTAATCTCCTTGTGTGTTTAATACAGCCAGTTCAGAGCTGTAGATTAGTGTCCTCCGTCTGTCAAGAACAGGGCACTGTTAGAAAAGAGATTTTTAATCTCAAGCTTTTTCTGGTTAAATACATAAAACAAATCAACCCCCAAATGTATTTGTCAGAATTAAAACAAAAGGTTTTTAATTTTGGTGTCTTTGATTCTGAGAGGAGCTCCAGTGTTTCACAGCACTGAAAAAACCTGCAGCAGAACTCAGCGCTGCCTTTAAATGCAGCAGTAAACGTGGGTGAAATGATGGACGTACAGTAAGCACGCTGCTGCAGCCGCTCAGAGACGTGATGCACGTCAGCACAGAGCAATGTGACAGAAAACATCCCGTCCACGTCCCTGATGTGTCGCTGCCAGGGAACAATTAATAGCAGTTGCAAAGTATTTTCTGTCCCCATGTAGATCAACAATGTCTCGGGCACCCCGTCCCCTCCCCCGTCTCCCCGAGGACTGTGGCCTGAGTCCTGCATGTCAGCCTCTTCACATAATGAGGAGACAGCGGGTGTCATGTCTGGACTTGGCAATCTGTTAGCGACATGAGAGTTAGAGTATTAAATGGACTAACTGCCGGCTTTACTGTCGAGGAACACCGGTGTCTGAGCCCAATGATTACCGCCGCCCCAAACAAAAATGACATTTGTCTGACAATAAAATTGGATACTAACCTGTCTGAAAGCCGTCTCCATTTGCCTAGAACAAACGTTGGCGTCAGCAAACAGTTTGACACACTTTCTCCCCTTGAATGCACAGAGAAGGCGAAGCCATCCTCTGGCTCACGGTAATGGCCCCTCATTGTTGGCCACAGAGGATGTGGCGCTATTCATACCGGTGGATGATTGAAAAGAAAATTGAATCCCTTTTGATGTGATAAATGTGTCTATTACTGCATTTGCACACAAAATGTCGGTGGAAATTATAGTGGGGAGGCAGGGCTCACAGGAGAAAATACATAGGGATGGCATATTGGCTAGCTTTGATTGGAGCTGAAATATAAATATACTGTACCGGTGGATGTAATGAGTCCAAGCTCCCTGATTTTTCCACAGGAACTTCACAAATGAAAGGCCTTGAGAGCCCCAATTGTGAGACTATATAAAAAGGTTAAATGTCTGCATAGCTCTCCCTCTCTGTCTCTCCTCAGAGAGCTGTCTGATAAAGGACACCAACAACTGTTTGCCTCGTAATAAAAGGAAATTTTCTCCTTTCAAAAACTTGTGAAAGACAGCAAGAAGCTGCAGGAAGAAAGGAGCCACGGCAGTTTGTGTTGCAGCCTGAAGGACAAACTCGTTTCAGATGGTTAAGACAGTTGATGAAGAGCTGCGATGTTTATGTTTGTCACAATGTTCCCTCCATGTTCCTCCTGTCGCTCTGGAAACATCTGGAATCAGTTTTACATTTTATTCTTCTCAGTTCACCATCTGTGTCATTTCAGGTGTCTCGTCCACATATTTAAATATTATGATATTAATGTGACAGGTCTTTATCAGGAGACGTTTCCTCAAAATAACGAGTGCTGTGTTTAAATCAGAGCCAAGTCTCAACAGTTCCCTTCAGGCTCATTTATTCTCCCTTTATATACGAAAACAGATCCGTCTGTTTCAAAGGGTGTAAATGTCACTGCACTTGTACTTCCATGTGTCCTGTATGATGTCATAGATACAGCCAATAGAGGTCACTAGAGGGCGGAGTCAAAAGTTTCACACAATAACAAACAAGGTGATGGAGGAGGTCATAATAATGAACCTTTAAACAGAGGCAGTGTTGTAGACATGGTGGACTGTGCAGATATTAAATACATCCTGATGTGGACAGAGAATTATTCTTCCACCATTGTCGTCTCCTGCGGTCGTATCTCTCTTGAACTACGCTACACCAGAGATAATGGATAAAGGAGATACCCCACCGTAGGCTTATCCAATATTAAGAAAACAGTTACTCTTCCTGTCTCCTAAATGGGTGTGGTTAGCTCTCCCTTCAGTCAGAGCCTGTTCTCCCTCAACCCCCCAAGAGGAACTGCTCTGTTTCGTCTGTAGCCCATTGTTTTCAGAAAATGTGAAGGCAGAGTACAGACAGGAGGCGCTGTCTGTTTCTGTGTCCGATGCTGAGCATTAATGAGCCCTTAGCTGAAAGGGACAGAACAGGGACTGCCTACTAAGTCGGGTGACATGTTCTCCCCGTGTCAGTGTGGGTTTCCTCCAGGTGCTCTGACATGTTCTCCCCGTGTCAGCGTGGGTTTCCTCCAGGTGCTCCGACATGTTCTCCCTGTGTCAGCGTGGGTTTCCTCCAGGTGCTCCGACATGTTCTCCCTGTGTCAGCGTGGGTTTCCTCCAGGTGCTCTGACATGTTCTCCCCGTGTCAGCGTGGGTTTCCTCCAGGTGCTCCAACATGTTCTCCCTGTGTCAGCGTGGGTTTCCTCCAGGTGCTCCCACATGTTCTCCCTGTGTCAGCGTGGGTTTCCTCCAGGTGCTCTGACATGTTCTCCCCGTGTCAGTGTGGGTTTCCTCCAGGTGCTCCGACATGTTCTCCCCGTGTCAGCGTGGGTTTCCTCCGGGTGCTCCCACATGTTCTCCCTGTGTCAGTGTGGGTTTCCTCCAGGTGCTCCGACATGTTCTCCCTGTGTCAGCGTGGGTTTCCTCCAGGTGCTCCGACATGTTCTCCCTGTGTCAGCGTGGGTTTCCTCCAGGTGCTCCGACATGTTCTCCCTGTGTCAGCGTGGGTTTCCTCCAGGTGCTCTGACATGTTCTCCCCGTGTCAGCGTGGGTTTCCTCCAGGTGCTCTGACATGTTCTCCCCGTGTCAGTGTGGGTTTCCTCCAGGTGCTCTGACATGTTTCCCCCTGTGTCAGTGTGGGTTTCCTCCAGGTGCTCTGACATGTTCTCCCTGTGTCAGCGTGGGTTTCCTCCAGGTGCTCTGACATGTTCTTCCCGTGTCAGTGTGGGTTTTCTCCAGGTGCTGCGACATGTTCTTCGCGTGTCAGCTTGGGTTTCCTCCGGGTGCTGCGACATGTTCTCCCCGTGTCAGCGTGGGTTTCCTCCAGGTGCTCTGACATGTTCTCCCTGTGTCAGCGTGGGTTTCCTCCAGGAGCTCTGACATGTTCTCACCGTGTCAGCGTGGGTTTCCTCCAGGTGCTCTGACATGTTCTCCCTGTGTCAGCGGGGGTTTCCTCCAGGTGCTCCCTGACATGTTCTCCTGTGTCAGTGTGGGTTTCCTCCAGGTGCTCTGACATGTTGTCCCTGTGTCAGTGTGGGTTTCCTCCAGGTGCTCTGACATGTTCTCCCTGTGTCAGCGTGGGTTTCCTCCAGGTGCTCTGACATGTTCTCCCTGTGTCAGTGTGGTTTCCTCCAGGTGCTCTGACCTGTTCTCCGCATGTCAGCGGGGGTTTCCTACAGGTGCACTGACATGTTCTCCTGTGTCAGCGTGGGTTTCCTCCAGGTGCTCTGACATGTTCTCCCTGTGTCAGTGTGGGTTTCCTCCAGGTGCTCTGACATGTTCTCCTGTGTCAGCGTGGGTTTCCTCCAGGTGCTCTGACATGTTCTCCCTGTGTCAGTGTGGGTTTCCTCCAGGTGCTCTGACATGTTCTCCCTGTGTCAGCGTGGGTTTCCTCCAGGTGCTCTGACATGTTCTCCCTGTGTCAGCGTGGGTTTCCTCCAGGTGCTCTGACATGTTCTCCCTGTGTCAGCGTGGGTTTCCTCCAGGTGCTCTGACATGTTCTCCCCGTGTCAGCGTGGGTTTCCTCCAGGTGCTCTGACATGTTCTCCCTGTGTCAGCGTGGGTTTCCTCCAGGTGCTCTGACATGTTCTCCCCGTGTCAGCGTGGGTTTCCTCCAGGTGCTTCAACATGTTCTCCCTGTGTCAGCGTGGGTTTCCTCCAGGTGCTCCCACATGTTCTCCCTGTGTCAGCGTGGGTTTCCTCCAGGTGCTCTGACATGTTCTCCCCATGTCAGCGTGGGTTTCCTCCAGGTGCTCTGACATGTTCTCCCCGTGTCAGCGTGGGTTTCCTCCAGGTGCTCTGACATGTTCTCCCCGTGTCAGCGTGGGTTTCCTCCAGGTGCTCTGACATGTTCTCCCTGTGTCAGCGTGGGTTTCCTCCAGGTGCTCTGACATGTTCTCCCTGTGTCAGCGTGGGTTTCCTGCAGGTGCTCTGACATGTTCTCCCTGTGTCAGTGTGGGTTTCCTCCAGGTGCTCTGACATGTTCTCCCTGTGTCAGCGTGGGTTTCCTCCAGGTGCTCTGACATGTTCTCCCTGTGTCAGTGTGGTTTTCCTCCAGGTGCTCTGACATGTTCTCCCTGTGTCAGCGTGGGTTTCCTCCAGGTGCTCTGACATGTTCTTCCTGTGTCAGCGTGGGTTTCCTCCAGGTGCTCTGACATGTTCTCCCCGTGTCAGCATGGGTTTCCTGCAGGTGCTCCCACATGTTCTCCCTGTGTCAGCATGGGTTTCCTGCAGGTGCTCCCACATGTTCTCCCTGTGTCAGCATGGGTTTCCTTCAGGTGCTCTGACATGTTCTCCCTGTGTCAGCGTGGGTTTCCTCCAGGTGCTCTGACATGTTCTCCCTGTGTCAGCGTGGGTTTCCTCCAGGTGCTCTCACATGTTCTCCCTGTGTCAGCGTGGGTTTCCTCCAGGTGCTCCGACATGTTCTCCCCGTGTCAGCGTGGGTTTCCTCCGGGTGCTCCGACATGTTCTCCCCATGTCAGCGTGGGTTTCCTCTGGGTGCTCTGACATGTTCTCCCCGTGTCAGTGTGGGTTTCCTCCAGGTGCTCTGACATGTTCTCCCTGTGTCAGCGTGGGTTTCCTCCAGGTGCTCACACATGTTCTCCCTGTGTCAGCGTGGGTTTCCTCCAGGTGCTCCCACATGTTCTCCCTGTGTCAGCGTGGGTTTCCTCCAGGTGCTCTGACATGTTCTCCCCGTGTCAGTGTGGGTTTCCTCCAGGTGCTCCCACATGTTCTCCCCGTGTCAGCGTGGGTTTCCTCCAGGTGCTCCCACATGTTCTCCCCGTGTCAGCGTGGGTTTCCTCCAGGTGCTCTGACATGTTCTCCCTGTGTCAGCGTGGGTTTCCTCCAGGTGCTCTGACATGTTCTCCCCGTGTCAGTGTGGGTTTCCTCCAGGTGCTCTGACATGTTCTCCCCGTGTTAGCGTGGGTTTCCTCCAGGTGCTCTGACTCGTTTCCTGGTCTGAAAAACTTCATCTGGCCAAAAACTGTGACGTTAACTGACTTCAATAATAAAGAACAAGACAGAAATGTGACAAATGTTAAGATGTGCTGCTGATTTTGGAGAAATGTGAAAACTTCAAAAGATGAAATGTGCTGCAGAAATAAATATCTGAACACAACGAGACACTGAAAATGAAAAACGGGAGCACACACACACACACACACACACACACACACATTCTTCTTCCTCTGTGTTTTAATCCTCATTATTCCATCAGAAAGAGTCTTTGTTGATGTTAATGAAATTTTTTCCTTGAACGAGTCCTGAGTTCTTGAAACTTCTCAACATCTCTTTATAAAGAATTTATGAACAATTCACATTTTAAATCTGATCTCCTACAATTTTACAGACAGTTCATTAAATCCTACGACAGGAACAATCTGAGGTCACGGCGCTGAAAGATGGAGGTCATCCTTTATGTTGGACACGCCCACAGCACAGGCTCAGGTGACTCAGGAGGTGTATCAGACATTTTAGACACTGTCTTCACTTTTTCTTTTATGTTGCTTTCAACAAATAAATCTGTTTTCCTGTTTAACAAATCAGATCCCCCAGTGATCCTCCATATATGTCACTCTGACACCACAGCTCGTCACATTAAGAGGCGGTTTGCTGGTTATTTAAGGTACAAAAAAGACCCCATGCGACCATCAGCCGTATGTGGTGGTCTTGTTTAAAACTTGCTCTCTTCTGGTCATCTTTATTTGACACACATTTCCCAGATATGTGGCTGTGATATTCTCCTTCAGGTGTAATCTCAGGGGGGCTGGAGAGTGGAAAAAATTGACTTTCCCCTCAGAGATGAATACAGTATGTCTTCTTCTTCTTCTTCTTCGAACGGATGCTGCACATTTCATAACATATGATGGGCCACAAAAATCTATGAGACTGCCGGACGGTATCAGTTTGAAACACAGCGGGTAGCTACGTAATATAGGCTGCTGAAAGTCCTCATCGGGCCGGAGGGGAGGTGGACTTTCAGCAAGAAGCCTGCAGTTCACTTCCCGTGTGAAGTTTATTTTGAAAAAGACTGTCTACATCTAATGAGCAGACACCAAACATATCCTGTGTAAGAGGAAGTTTATTCTGAAAAGACATGATGCATGTACCTGGTGTAAATTGCTACAGTGTCCCAGAAGGTCAACAGCAGACGCAGGAGGAGACCTAGTGCGTCATACGTAGACGTCAAAGTTCACCGACAATAGTTGGGATCTTCCTGCAGGCCAACAGGGCGCCACCCAGAGGGGGTGTCAGAACTGACCCATAGCTAAGCCCCGCCCTCAAACGTGATGAGCCAATCACAGTGCGTATAGCCATTCCCATACACTGGGACATTCTCTGCCTGGACGTCCATTGAAATGCATTACAGAAAGTCAGTTTGTTGGGTTTTATGAGCTTTTTCTGAGATTTGAAGTTTAACAATGGTCAAACGGTGTGCATGGGGTACATGCAACTCTGACACAAGGTATCCTGAGAGGCTGGGCGACCAGGTGTATTTTTACACTTTAAACCACATCTCAAGCGAGAAAAGTGTCTCCTTTGGATAAAGTTGTGTGGTAACGTTAGACCACAACATCAACTCAACGTGAATAAGATTAACAATGATGTCTACATCTGTTCTAAGGTAAGTCAACATTGTGTTTGAGGCAACATATTGTCACTTTGCTGGAAAGAAATATAAAGTTATCTTTAACATCTCTAGCTAACGTTAGCTAAAGTTAGCCTAACGTTAGCTCCTAGCTGCGTTGTTCATCATGTCACCTTGTTTGCTGGGAGTTCATTAGCCTATTTTGTTCTAGTTTTGTACTTTGGTGATGGTACATCATTGTTAGCTGTTGTCCAAAGGGCTCTAGTTAAGCTAACGTTAACTTCTGGAGCTTAGCTTCATTAACTTATCTGTAATGGCAGAGATAACAAAGGTTGGCAAACGTTATGCTGAATGATTCAGTGTAAATACTGTAGCACCAAACTAACGGAGAGACACTCTTGGTAAAGATGGTAAAAAGGCCGTTATCCTTTTCTCATATTCTGAGCCAAAAACCTTAACTTCAGTGGCACTTTAACTTGTTGTCTTTGATGGTGACGGCAACCAGATGCAGTTCACAAGCGTACACTGTGACCTGTAAATGTTGGCTTGTAATTTAAGCTTTTCATCGACCTTCTCAACAATAAAATGATGAATATATCCCTCCAATGCGTAGTTTAGGCCCTTTTGGTTACTTCTCAATGACATCTGATCGTTATGTCTCCAAAAATCATCAGTTGCCTCCTGTGAAATGCCGTGTACTGTGACACCTGCCATAGCGCCGGGCACTGAATGAGTGGAGGGGGGCGTGGCTTAGCCATCGGTCAATTGCAGCCCCTATTTTTTTTGACATTCAGAAAAGTTGACCAAACTGATCCACAGATCTAACGCTGACGGTCGGGCTGTAGTGACACCTCCTCCGCTGCCAGAAGAAGCTCACCTACAGGGTGCTGAATGTTTTACGTCTGGCCCTGTCAGCAGGTCAGAGTTTTACCTTGTCAGTGAAATATCTCAGCAGTTATTGGATGGATGGCCGTGACATTTTGTGCCCAGAGGATGATTCACACTGACTCTTCCTCCAGAATAAAAGCATGAGGTCCACATTTACAGTTCGGAATGAATCGATTCTTTATCCAGAAATCTCAGAAAGCTTTGTAGCTGTTTCCATAAGAAGGAAAGTGAGGACACATGATCCTTTATCAGCAACAAAATATATTCTGTAAATAATGAAATCCTCTGCTCCTCTATTCTGCCTCCACTCATTTGATTTCCTCGTTCTGCTGAATAGACGCAGCTCCTGCTTCCAGCGCTTTAATGAGTTGCGTGAAAAAGACTCATAGTCGAGATAATGTCAAGAAGTCAAGCGAAACTCCAGCAACATTAACTCAGTTTTGATACTCTTTCATGCTGTCTTCAACACAACTGGTACTTTGTTGATCCTTTCATAAATGATTAATTTTCAAGGCTCAAAGGCCCAAATGTTAATGTCTTCATTCTTGGTATGAACAATGAGGACGAAGAGCAGAGAAAGAGGAGCCAGACATACAGTAAGTGAATCTGTCTGAAAAGTGTCAGAACAGTGTATGTATGGATGCCTGGCTCATTGTGTGTGTCATCTCTTTTTGAACGAGCCCTCTCGTTCAGCTGTACTTGAGAGGTACATGCACTAACACAGACACTGACTCCACTACTCCATTCTACTGCCTGACCCTTACATTTTTAATCGAGACACTCATCTCTCTTTCAATACACAACATCTTTGATGATGAGACGCTCTTTGATGGCAAGTGAATTTCATTTTCGTCTAAAAGCTTGCAAAGTATTCGGTTCAAGACGATCACCACATTCGTGACTTCTAGGCAATTACTGTAATGATGCAAAATGGTAAACATTGGCCCAACATCTAAATAATTTAACAGGCTGAAAACATGCTGCTCCAATGTTTATGAGATTCATTTAGTGTTTACACAGTGATCCTGGTGAAATGTTCCATGGCATTGAGCGAGCATGAAAGGTCATGTTTGAATGAACTCACTCTATGATATTTAAATGGCTCCTGCAGATTACACACCGACTCTGCTCAGACAATAGACTCCACCCATTTCAAGTCTTTGCTGCTGCAGCCAAATGAAATGCATCTGAAAATTATTTACAGAACCTCAGAGTCCTCTCGTTCGGCCTGATTTCTGTCCTGTGTTCACTTTGGAGCTTGAATCGAGTTCAGTAAAGTAAACTGAGATCTGAATCCTTGGTGCGGCCCGTGGGACTGTGCCGCAGTGATGCTTGCAGCGTGTCAGAACAGTGCGGTGGGGCGGCGAGTATCAGAGCTGTGCTGAAATGAACTCCGTGTTTGGAGAGAGAAAACGCTGAGCTCCATTTGGACTCGTGTGTCACGTCTTTGTGGCTGACTGATGTCTGTTTGAATGCATTACAGACATCCCATAATGAAAATTTAATTAATTGCAGCTTTTTATTCTCGTGTTGCGATTCACTGGACACTTGAAGAATGTTGAATGAAGTAGTAATTTCAAGTGCGGTTGAATTTTTTTTTATTTTTCTTTATTTTCAGGGACTTATTTACATCTTTCAGTAAATTTTGAGTTTCACTTCATTATAAAGTAAAGTTCCCTTCGGAGGCATTTTTCTATTAGCTGAGCCTCTGATGGAGCATAATACATGATTAAATACGTAAGTACAGAAAAGTGAAAGAGGTTTACTGAAGCACAAACTTCACTTCATCATCAGGCCTCATTACACAGCTTCAACATCAACATTTGTTTCTCCCACTAACGACGCTCACATGCTCAAAAATTCTGGGTTTTTCCCCTTATTCCAAAAAGACAATATTTCCAGTAAAGTTCATTTATGCTCAGTGTTGGATACAGAGACACACTCATGTTCATTTGGTCTGTATTTGTGCACAGTTTGTGGAAACTCAAAGGCTCATTTATTCTCCCTGTACGTATGAAAACCGATCAGTGTGTTTCAAACGTCACTGCCCTCATACTTCCATGTGTCTTTAATGACGTCACAGCCAACAGGTGACACTTAAAGTAAGTAAGTAAGTAAAATGTATTTGTATAGCACTTCTCACAGAGAGAACTCACAAAGTGCATCACAGGATTAAAATACAACCAAAAATACATTCATCCAAACATACAGAGACACAAAATGAAACAGCAGCAGTTGTTGCAAAACTAAATCACTTAAGACAAGTTGAAGAATGCCTGCCTATACAGGTAGAGAAGGTGCTTCTTAAAAACTTCGACAGATGCTGCGGCTCTCAGATCCTGTGGGAGGGCGTTCCACAATCTGGGCGCAATGGACTCAAAGGCCCGGTCACCTCTAGTTCTGAGCCTAGTGTGAGGAACTGCCAACAGGCC
This sequence comes from Epinephelus fuscoguttatus, assembly GCF_011397635.1. Lineage (NCBI taxonomy): Eukaryota > Metazoa > Chordata > Actinopteri > Perciformes > Serranidae > Epinephelus > Epinephelus fuscoguttatus. The sequence continues at coordinate 46,924,402 of NC_064755.1, forward strand.
ACGATCGGCCGACCTACGTGTCCTACTAGGAGCGTATACATGCAGCAGGTCAGACAGATACTCAGGTGTCTGACCATGAAGGGCTCTATATGTTAAAACAAGGATTTTGAACTGGATCCTAAAGCTGACAGGAAGCCAGTGTAGGGAGGCCAGGACGGGAGTAATGTGGCAGTGTGTGGGTGATTTGGTGAACAGCCTGGCAGCAGCATTCTGCACCAGCTGAAGACGATCTACAGAAGTTTTACTGAGACACATGAAAAGAGAGTTGCAGTAATCCAGACGTGATGACACAAAGGCATGAATGATCATTTACAGTTAAGCATGTGACACAACAGATCTCAGTTTTGCAATGTTTATAAGGTGGAAAAAGCATGTACGGGTCAACACATGGATGTGTTTATCAAAGTGCGTGGCCTGGTCAAAAATAACTCTGAGATTTCTCAGGTTAGAGCGGATATTTGAATTCAGGGACCCAATACAGCTCGCCACCTTAGAACCAGTACAGTCAGGAGCGACAATAAGGACCTCGGTCTTTGCAGCGTTAAGCTGGAGGAAGTTGTTGACCATCCAGTCATTAATTGCAGACAAACAGTCATGCAGTACATTCAGACTGTCGGTCCTGTCAGGATTAAAGGAAAAATACAGCTGAATATCATCTGCGTACATATGATATGATACACCCTCAAACCTGCTGATAATGATTCCAAGAGGAAGCATATACAGAGCAAACAAATTGGACCCAAATTCAATCTTTTCACTCTTTTCACACACACATACACACACCCCAAATGCACACACATGCACAAACAGGACCTATACATGCACTTGAACCAGTGACCCTCCGCTTCCCAAGCCAAGTCTCTATGGACTGAGCTACTGCCGCCCAAACTGACGCTAGGATCGATCTTCAAAATGAAAATGTTGCATTGAGAGTATCGATATTTAGGGATCGATCTGTCCCCCTACTGTAGACAGCTGTGGTCTGTGAGGACTTTAAATACATCATGACACGTGGACGGAGAATTCTTTTCACTTCATGTACTATTCATTAGTGATTTGTTCCGTTCCATCATTTGTTAAAAATCTTTGTTGCCTCCTACAGTCATACCTCACTCGAACTACACCACGCTGCCTCCATGAGCTTCAGTTGTTCTGCTCCATTTAATCTGCATCTCTATGCTTTCAGAAAACTTGCACAAATAGAGATGAAATGAACGCAGAGTGCAGACAGAAGGCTCCGTCCGTCTTTGTCTCCATATGTAACGCTGAGCATTAATTAGCCCTATGGATACTGATGAACCATCGGCAGTGAAATACGACTGTAGGAGACAATGAAGATATTTAAATAAGGGTGGAAAAGAACAAATCAGAAAAAAAAAAATTCTCCCTCTACGTGTCAGTATATATTTAATGACCTCACAGACCTACAACACTGCCTCTGTTTAAAGGTAAAACATTATGACCTGTTGACTCCGCCCTCTAGTGCCATCTATTGATTGTATCTATGACATCATGAAGGACACATGGCAGTCTGAGGGCAGCGACATTTACAATGTTTGAAACGGACAGATCTGTTTTCATATGTTAAGCAAGTATGAATGAATCTTAAGCTGCTTCAGGACAGCGTTGTGATATTTGATCAGATCCTTAAAGCTTCGGATCTCTGAGTCTTTAATCGTGTTTAAAAGCAGGTGTGTTTTTGTTCTGCCAGCAGAATGGTGGCTGTTTTCTTTTGGAAATACATTCTTGTGTCAGTCTCACAAACTGTTGGCAAGCTAGTTTGTGCACAAAGCATGAAGACAACACACATTCTGTAAACACGTCCAAAGAAAGGTTGAATAATGTCAACATTATCCCATGTCTTCATCAGGAAAAGGCTTGATTCAGAATATGTAAACAGAAGATGCTGCTGACATGACCACGTGTACCTGCTGCAGAGCTCCAACCGGCAGAGGTTAATGTGTAAACTCAGGGCGAAGATGTCCAAAGGAACATTGTCCCCTGATAAGCAGGCTGGACTGCTGAGTCACTGGACACACAAGTGGACACTCTCAGTGACCTGCAGATCCCAGCCATGTCTCTGGAATAGTTCTGACAACGCAGATCTTTGAGTTCTCTTGTGGATTTTATCACCATCATCAAGACAGAGATTAAACCTTCATTCAACATTCCAGAGTTCTGACCCGTGTGGTCCAAGTGTGAAGGATGTTTTAATGTCTCTGGACAGAGAAGGACTGTTCTGACAAGTTCTGGACCTGAAACTTTGTGAAGGTGAAATTTCTTAAGACTTTAAATCAGCTGAGCTGAAAATGGACAGCGTGTCATCTGGTGACCAGCTTCTCCATGTGAACCTCCTCATTGATGAGCAGAAACCTCGGAGAGGAATCCTGGAGCTCCTCAGCCAACTCCGTCCTCACTGGAAGGCACAGGACATTAAGATGAAGGCAAGTCAACGGTTGTGTCTCATGTCTCTGCAGCATGTCCTCATACTACGAATTAGCATCCCACTAATGATGTTAAATACTCATCATAAAGTTACGCAGTTCAGGTTTAGGAAAGGAAACATGGTTGGGTGTCTTTAGGTTCAGGCGAGTAAAGTTTCGTTTGTGAAGTCTATTAAAGGAAACATGGAGACGATGTACCTTACAGTGACTCAGCGTTCACACGGTCCTGAACACCTGTCTCCTCAGGTAAAGTCCCATCAACCACCCCAACCTTCCTCCTTCCTGTACCGCTTCATACTCCCGTTGGTGCATTGTTCATGTGATCACAGCCTTCCCTAACACGTGGGTTTTACACGTTGTACTGGCTCATGATTACGTGGGATATGTACAAATGTTGGTGCATCACTTTTGATAGGAAAATAAACAGACAAATGAATGTCTTGGAGGGAATCCAGAAGATGATTCGATGAAATCCTCCAGACTTTTCTTTTACATTTCAGCCTAAACTGCCTGATTTCATGCAGCTTTTCTGAAACATTTCGGTGCGTGTTATGATGTTTTGGGCGTTTGTTTTGCAATGAAACTGCAGAAGCAGCTTGAAATAGCAATTTCTTTTTTTGTGGGTAAAACTGATTAAAAATCAAAGATAAATTCTTCAAGTGAGAATAAAACCACACTCTTCTGAGTCTGTGAATAATACTACACTATGTTTACCACTAACCTGCATATTTCTGAGTCTGTAGTCTGTCCAGGTGTGTCTTTGTGGAAAAGTGTTTTGTCAGTCGATGTTTGTGTCCCATCACAGCATGGCACACAGTGCAGAATAATTTACCCGTATTTTTACCCGTATTTTTTGTTGGTAAGTGTGGGACGTCAGCATGTCTGGATCGTCAGGTGAGTTTGGTGTCGTGCGGGCGACTGCGGTTATTCGTAAAACTTCCAGCAAGTTACAATGAATGGTTAAACTTGTGGAAAAGTTGGAGTGATTGGACAAAGAAATTACAAGGTCATGCAGAATTGGTTGGGTTTGCATTAAATGTTGTGATTGTGACATGGGCACATCCTGGAGAGAATAAAGAGTGAGTGTGTACGCAGGATTTTTAAACACGGGACGACTCAATAGAAATAGGCGAAAGACTCCGCTGCATTGTCAGTAGATCAGAGCGGCTCTGCAGCAGACGAACATGTCTCTCTGTCTGTTTTTTACTGGTGTGTCACGTTCAACGTCACAGACGGGCTAGAAAACAGAAAGCAGCATGGAGGCCGGTGAAAATGATGCGGTGTTTACTTCCTCCTTTTATATCTTTTACTTATTCCGTCTCTCTTTCAAACTCAGTGCAAATCTGGATCCATGTTTTGATGCTGCTTGGACGGAGATGGACGGTATTGTGTAGCAGTGCATTTCATCGGTAAAGGGGCTAAAGTTAGCACGTTGTGTTTACATCACTGCCAATCAGAGCCGGAGCCGTGAATATCCATGACTACTGCAGAGTCATCTGACCCAGGTGTGAATGCTGATTGTTACCTTTCCCACTAAAAGCCAGACTTTGTGCAGTGGGAGGGGCTTAAATGTTTAGCACTACCTGTTCATGTATCTCTGTTGAATGTCTGAAGCTTTGCAGTTCAGATAAACTTCATTTCCGGTGACTTGACTTCACATTGAACCTGTGTTCACCTTGTGTTAAACTGACGGAGCGTTAGACATTATATCATCTCTGAGGGGAGGTAAAGCTTCTCTCCTGTGGACAAGAAAGGTCATAGTTCAGGGTTCATGTTTTGGGGGTTTTGTTCTTCCATCAGACAAACACTGATTAGAGTTTAACTCCAACATGGGAATGTTTGACAGACTCTAAACTTCACTGTGCCCAGTGTTTACCAGCCTGGTCTGGTCTGGTCTGGTCTGGTCTGGTCTGGCTTGGCTTGGCTTGGCTCGGTTTTCTTTGGTTTGGTTTGAGCCGTCAGCCCAGCAGGGATCTGCGTCTCCATGACAACAGGTCTACCTGTTGAAGGTGTGTCTTTACCTGATGAAAGCAGCAGGCTGATCCACAGCTAACATCCCTGTTACTGTTGCTGCAGGTGTTTTTCCATCACACAGCAGGGCAGGTTAAAGAAGTTTACCTGTTGGAGGTGAGCTGATTGTCTGCAGCTCTTCATCATCATCATCATCATCATCATCGTCATCTCCTCACTGTAGCTGTTTCTGATTTCACTCTTCCTCCCTGCCGTATTATTAGACTCAGGTGCTGTCAGAGTTTTGCTAATTCAGTGATGAACACATTTCACTTCCTGTAGATTGGTCACAATAAAAGTCTCCTGTTATTTTGTTACGTAAAAACTTGTATCGTTAAGCAGCAGAATAAGGAAATGTTGAGTTTTTGACTGATAGTGAACATGAACCAGTAAAAACAGGATGCAAACCACAGAGCGTCAGTCAGAAGTTACAGACGTACTGAGAGCTGAACTTTAAAGACACCTGTCTCTCTGGTCTCCTGCAGACAGAGCGGAGGAGAGTCTGCAACACACACAGCTAGTTTCAGAAGGGGGGTTGTTGGGGGTCATCACTTCCTGCGCGAGGGTGGGTGGCCCGGCTTTAGGACCTACACTGGAGAAGGTCCATCTCTGGAGCAGCTCAGCATGACACGACATGTCTAAACTGACGATGGAAACACAAGTCAGTGCAGCATGACTTGACTCAGTGGCCAAACGTGACCGTGGAAGAGGTCCAGTTGTCACCACGTCGTGAGTGTCACTGTGACTTGTGTAAATATTTTCCGTCCAGCTGTGTGTGTTTAGTGTCTGCAGCCAGAAACTACAGCTGATAAGTTACAGCAACACTACATCTGATTTTTATCTCCCTACTGTCATTTTCATGTTGAGTGTAGAATTAATGTGAGGTTCATGTGTTCACCGGGGACGTGAAGCTGAAGCCTTTTGTATTACTGCAGCTGAAGCAGTTTCACAGAGCGATTTCCCTCGTGGCTGCCGTCCAGTAAAGTGAGACTTGTCTCAGTATTACTGAGGTGGTATTTTACACACTGAGATTGCTGTGATATAAAAGTGAAGGTGGCTGCAGAGCAGACAGAACATATTGTCTCTGTAATTTCATTTTACAGCTCCATGCTCTCTTTTTCCTGCTGTAACTGAACAGAGGAGGCTGAATGCTGCCTTTCTGTCTGTCTGTCTGTCTGTCAGAGTTCTGTAAGGATGAACTTGTGTTGTCTTGTTTGAATAATCTTTATTGGGACTTCTGTGCTGACGTTCAGCTCCACATTGTGGTGGCTCAGTTGATCTAATCAGTGTGCACAGAAACGCAGCAGGTTCTGAATATGTGAAAGTTTTATTTAACCTGAAGTGTGAGTGTAGAAAACCAGCTCTCTCTTCAGCTGAAGTAAAGCCACGGCTGACAGAGGAACTCACCAAGAGCCAGATACTGAAACTCTGTGTGGACTCATGACTCAAACTGTGAGTACGCACCAAGACAGAAATGTGCCAACGCTTTGTTTTGGTCACGTTTATAAAGACGTGTTTATGTTTGATTCTGTTTTCTAAACCTGAGTCGCTGTGGCGCTGTTCATTCTGACAGCTAATTTAGATTTAGTCTGAGTCTTGAGTCTAAAACGTTTATTAGTTTTAGTCACATTTTATCCTTCATTGTTTTAGTTGATGAAAATTCAAAACAATTATGTCTGTTTTCGTCAATGACTGTGTCACATGGAGAAGGTTCTCCAACAGTCCAGAGCAGCCGTCAGTACACACAGCCGTAGATAACTGCAGCATCCTCAACACTAATTCATCACATTTCTACAAACCATCATGGCGGTAAAATCTCGATCATCATCATTATTAAACATCAGAAGGACGATCAGTGATTCCTTCATGTTCACACTGAGTTTACAGAGAGCTCCACAGGATCAAATGAAACCATCACATACAGACAGGTCAGTTAAAATCATGCTGACATTTAAATAAATGATTTCGGATCAACTTTATAAATGTTCCTTTGACATTTGGTTAGCTGCAGAAATAATAAACCAATCAGTGGAGTTGTCAAACCACCAGAAATCAATGTTTCCTGTCTCTCAGCTAATATTTAATCTCCTCCTCCTCCTCCCCCTCCCCCTCCTCCTCCTCCTCCTCACCTGCAGCTGTCTCAGGTAAAAGTGTGTGTACACCTGGTCTGAAGAACACCTGAGGTGTGTGACAGTGTGACATTCACATAATATAGTAAACAGGCTCACGGCGCTGATGACGGATCGGACGTGTGCAGCAACTGTGTTGAATGAAGAAGAGAGAAGATGGTGTTATCTCAGAGTTTCTCCTCCTCTGTGTCGCTGCATCACGTCCGTCTGTGCCAAAGACAGTGTGAATGTCGAGAGTGCTCACTCTGCAGCAAAATCTGGAGACCAAAACATCCCAGGGTTGAGTTCACTGTACAGCACTGACTCACAATAAAAACACTGCTGGACTTGAAACACTCTGAGCTGACTGAGGAGTCTCTGAGTGATGATTTCACTCTCTGCCTTTAAAGCTTTGTGTCTTCAGTAGGAACCAATGTGTCGGGAGACGAGAGCCAAAGTTCGGGGACGTCATTAAGAGACGGACTCACACATCGTTGGTCTTTTGTTGACAGTAACAGAAATGTGGAATATCACCAGCTGAGTGCTTTAATATGGAAACTTCTCACCTGCTGACGAGACATGTTTTCATTTTTCAAAATAAAAGCACTCTGTGGAGTCGATATATTAAAAGCACACACGGTAAATATGAGACTGTATAGAAATACAGAGTAAAGAAAAGAAAAGCGAGATGAGAGACAACAACAGCAGAGGGTTTAGTTTATTTGAACCCAGAGAACAGAAGCGTGGTGCGTTCAGGTCCCATGTGCAAACACAAGGTCCAATCTGTGAGAGAAATAGGGTTTCTGTTTGTAAGGTGACGGCACTCTGGGCTGGTGACCTCTCCATCTGCAGCAGGTCCAGTAATGTACACAGACCACTACATGTTTCCCCTCAGTCCCTTTAATGATGGATTGTGTTCAGTCTACACACACACACACCTCCTCCTGTTACACCTGTGATATTAACTGTCTGCTGCTTCAGCTCAGCCCCAAACGCCTTCACCGGGGCATTTGGGGCTCCTCTGTCTGAAACATTCGAACATCAAACACTTCATTTCACTTATTTCATTTATTTTTCTCCTGCTTTCATGTTTTTATTGAGGGGGACTTTTTAAATATTGACGGGGACGTGTCTCTTGTGTCCCCCACAAAGTCTGCACTTGTTTTATGATCTGTCCTACGTCTCTTGTTTTTATTTCTTCATGTGACAAATTTTCAGTTAGTTTTCTGTGGAAATCTGAGTTTCACATCCATATTAACCTGAAAAATAAAAACCTAAGGAAAACAAGAGAAACAAGACAGGAATTATAAGGGGAGCATCTTATCTCCTATTCTGTTTAATTTCTACTGAACGAGATATCTAAACAGTTAAACTCCTATAAAACACATACAATACAAAAAATCAACAAACTCAATAAAAAAAATAGTCTAGTGACCTATTTTTAAAAGGCACTTATACCAGTGCTCCCAAAGCTGCGACGTGCAGCGTGTGGCACTGTACACAATGTTTACCAGAACCAAAACAATTTTATATCCAACATCAGAGGCCGACCTGAGGATCTGCAGGGCCTGTTGTTAACCTGAATTTCTCTGTGCACAGAAATGACTGAATGAAATTCTCTAAATAAATAGTTTTTGTTTTTAAATGACAGGAACTGAATAATATCAAATGAAACACAGAAGCTTTCATGTAAAGATCAGATCTGGAAAGCAGAGAGGAAAAGAATCTGACAATAATGTCAGAGGGAAAATATCCAAGTGTCCTCTTTATAAATACTTGATCAGATGTCGAGGTGGCTGTTTGTTCACTTTATATCTGTGTGATGGAGGGATGATGGGATGGAGGGATGGTGCGTTCAGGGCTCAGAGGGGTGTTATGTTCAGGGCCCATGTGAGGCACAGTAAAAATCAGTGCAGACTGTGGCACAGAGTGAGAGACTGTGAAGCCACTAAATGACAACAAGAGTCTGTCAGGAACCTTTGAGACAATCAGTGGTCACTGTGGGATCATTGTCCGTCTGTCTCTGTCCTCTACCTGCTGCTGTCTGTCTGTCTCTGTCCTCTACCTGCAGCTGTATGTCTGTCTCTGTCCTCTACCTGCTGCTGTCTGTCTGTCTCTGTCCTCTACCTGCTGCTGTCTGTCTGTCTCTGTCCTCTACCTGCAGCTGTATGTCTGTCTCTGTCCTCTACCTGCAGCTGTATGTCTGTCTCTGTCCTCTACCTGCAGCTGTATGTCTGTCTCTGTCCTCTACCTGCTGCTGTATGTCTGTCTCTGTCCTCTACCTGCTGCTGTATGTCTGTCTCTGTCCTCTACCTGCAGCTGTCCGTCTGTCTCTGTCCTCTACCTGCAGCTGTATGTCTGTCTCTGTCCTCTACCTGCAGCTGTATGTCTGTCTCTGTCCTCTACCTGCTGCTGTCCGTCTGTCTCTGTCCTCTACCTGCAGCTGTATGTCTGTCTCTGTCCTCTACCTGCAGCTGTATGTCTGTCTCTGTCCTCTACCTGCAGCTGTCCGTCTGTCTCTGTCCTCTACCTGCTGCTGTATGTCTGTCTCTGTCCTCTACCTGCAGCTGTCCGTCTGTCTCTGTCCTCTACCTGCAGCTGTATGTCTGTCTCTGTCCTCTACCTGCAGCTGTCCGTCTGTCTCTGTCCTCTACCTGCTGCTGTATGTCTGTCTCTGTCCTCTACCTGCAGCTGTCCGTCTGTCTCTGTCCTCTACCTGCAGCTGTATGTCTGTCTCTGTCCTCTACCTGCTGCTGTCCGTCTGTCTCTGTCCTCTACCTGCAGCTGTATGCCTGTCTCTGTCCTCTACCTGCTGCTGTCCGTCTGTCTCTGTCCTCTACCTACTGCTGTCCGTCTGTCTCTGTCCTCTACCTGCTGCTGTATGTCTGTCTCTGTCCTCTACCTGCAGCTGTATGTCTGTCTCTGTCCTCTACCTGCTGCTGTATGTCTGTCTCTGTCCTCTACCTGCTGCTGTATGTCTGTCTCTGTCCTCTACCTGCAGCTGTCTGTCTGTCTCTGTCCTCTACCTGCAGCTGTCCGTCTGTCTCTGTCCTCTACCTGCAGCTGTATGTCTGTCTCTGTCCTCTACCTGCTGCTGTATGTCTGTCTCTGTCCTCTACCTGCTGCTGTAAGTCTGTCTCTGTCCTCTACCTGCAGCTGTATGTCTGTCTCTGTCCTCTACCTGCAGCTGTCTGTCTGTCTCTGTCCTCTACCTGCAGCTGTCCGTCTGTCTCTGTCCTCTACCTGCAGCTGTATGTCTGTCTCTGTCCTCTACCTGCAGCTGTATGTCTGTCTCTGTCCTCTACCTGCTGCTGTCCGTCTGTCTCTGTCCTCTACCTGCAGCTGTATGTCTGTCTCTGTCCTCTACCTGCAGCTGTCCGTCTGTCTCTGTCCTCTACCTGCAGCTGTCTGTCTGTCTCTGTCCTCTACCTGCAGCTGTATGCCTGTCTCTGTCCTCTACCTGCTGCTGTCCGTCTGTCTCTGTCCTCTACCTACTGCTGTCCGTCTGTCTCTGTCCTCTACCTGCTGCTGTATGTCTGTCTCTGTCCTCTACCTGCTGCTGTATGTCTGTCTCTGTCCTCTACCTGCTGCTGTATGTCTGTCTCTGTCCTCTACCTGCAGCTGTACATCTGTCTCTGTCCTCTACCTGCTGCTGTATGTCTGTCTCTGTCCTCTACCTGCTGCTGTCCGTCTGTCTCTGTCCTCTACCTGCAGCTGTATGTCTGTCTCTGTCCTCTACCTGCTGCTGTAAGTCCGTCTCTGTCCTCTACCTGCTGCTGTATGTCTGTCTCTGTCCTCTACCTGCTGCTGTCCGTCTGTCTCTGTCCTCTACCGGCTGCTGTCCGTCTGTCTCTGTCCTCTACCTGCAGCTGTATGTCTGTCTCTGTCCTCTACCTGCAGCTGTCCGTCTGTCTCTGTCCTCTACCTGCAGCTGTCTGTCTGTCTCTGTCCTCTACCTGCAGCTGTATGCCTGTCTCTGTCCTCTACCTGCTGCTGTCCGTCTGTCTCTGTCCTCTACCTACTGCTGTCCGTCTGTCTCTGTCCTCTACCTGCTGCTGTATGTCTGTCTCTGTCCTCTACCTGCAGCTGTATGTCTGTCTCTGTCCTCTACCTGCAGCTGTATGTCTGTCTCTGTCCTCTACCTGCTGCTGTCCGTCTGTCTCTGTCCTCTACCTGCAGCTGTACATCTGTCTCTGTCCTCTACCTGCAGCTGTCCGTCTGTCTCTGTCCTCTACCTGCTGCTGTCCGTCTGTCTCTGTCCTCTACCTACTGCTGTCCGTCTGTCTCTGTCCTCTACCTGCTGCTGTATGTCTGTCTCTGTCCTCTACCTGCAGCTGTCTGTCTGTCTCTGTCCTCTACCTGCAGCTGTATGCCTGTCTCTGTCCTCTACCTGCTGCTGTCCGTCTGTCTCTGTCCTCTACCTACTGCTGTCCGTCTGTCTCTGTCCTCTACCTGCTGCTGTATGTCTGTCTCTGTCCTCTACCTGCAGCTGTATGTCTGTCTCTGTCCTCTACCTGCAGCTGTATGTCTGTCTCTGTCCTCTACCTGCTGCTGTCCGTCTGTCTCTGTCCTCTACCTGCAGCTGTACATCTGTCTCTGTCCTCTACCTGCTGCTGTATGTCTGTCTCTGTCCTCTACCTGCAGCTGTATGTCTGTCTCTGTCCTCTACCTGCTGCTGTATGTCTGTCTCTGTCCTCTACCTGCTGCTGTATGTCTGTCTCTGTCCTCTACCTGCTGCTGTATGTCTCTGTCCTCTACCTGCAGCTGTACATCTGTCTCTGTCCTCTACCTGCTGCTGTATGTCTGTCTCTGTCCTCTACCTGCTGCTGTCCGTCTGTCTCTGTCCTCTACCTGCAGCTGTATGTCTGTCTCTGTCCTCTACCTGCTGCTGTAAGTCCGTCTCTGTCCTCTACCTGCTGCTGTATGTCTGTCTCTGTCCTCTACCTGCTGCTGTCCGTCTGTCTCTGTCCTCTACCGGCTGCTGTCCGTCTGTCTCTGTCCTCTACCTGGTGCTGTACGTCTGTCTCTGTCCTCTACCTGGTGCTGTACGTCTGTCTCTGTCCTCTACCTGCTGCTGTATGTCTGTCTCTGTCCTCTACCTGCTGCTGTATGTCTGTCTCTGTCCTCTACCTGCTGCTGTCCGTCTGTCTCTGTCCTCTACCTGCAGCTGTATGTCTCTGTCCTCTACCTGCAGCTGTCCGTCTGTCTCTGTCCTCTACCTGCTGCTGTACGTCTGTCTCTGTCCTCTACCTGCTGCTGTACGTCTGTCTCTGTCCTCTACCTGCAGCTGTATGTCTGTCTCTGTCCTCTACCTGCTGCTGTACGTCTGTCTCTGTCCTCTACCTGCAGCTGTATGTCTGTCTCTGTCCTCTACCTGCTGCTGTCCATCTGTATCTGTCCTCTACCTGCTGCTGTCCGTCTGTCTCTGTCCTCTACCTGCTGCTGTATGTCTGTCTCTGTCCTCTACCTGCTGCTGTATGTCTGTCTCTGTCCTCTACCTGCAGCTGTATGTCTGTCTCTGTCCTCTACCTGCTGCTGTATGTCTGTCTCTGTCCTCTACCTGCTGCTGTATGTCTGTCTCTGTCCTCTACCTGCAGCTGTACGTCTGTCTCTGTCCTCTACCTGCTGCTGTATGTCTGTCTCTGTCCTCTACCTGCTGCTGTCCGTCTGTCTCTGTCCTCTACCTGCAGCTGTATGTCTCTGTCCTCTACCTGCAGCTGTCCGTCTGTCTCTGTCCTCTACCTGCTGCTGTATGTCTGTCTCTGTCCTCTACCTGCAGCTGTCCGTCTGTCTCTGTCCTCTACCTGCAGCTGTATGTCTGTCTCTGTCCTCTACCTGCTGCTGTACGTCTGTCTCTGTCCTCTACCTGCAGCTGTATGTCTGTCTCTGTCCTCTACCTGCTGCTGTCCATCTGTATCTGTCCTCTACCTGCTGCTGTCCGTCTGTCTCTGTCCTCTACCTGCTGCTGTATGTCTGTCTCTGTCCTCTACCTGCTGCTGTATGTCTGTCTCTGTCCTCTACCTGCAGCTGTATGTCTGTCTCTGTCCTCTACCTGCTGCTGTATGTCTGTCTCTGTCCTCTACCTGCTGCTGTATGTCTGTCTCTGTCCTCTACCTGCAGCTGTACGTCTGTCTCTGTCCTCTACCTGCTGCTGTATGTCTGTCTCTGTCCTCTACCTGCTGCTGTCCGTCTGTCTCTGTCCTCTACCTGCAGCTGTATGTCTCTGTCCTCTACCTGCAGCTGTCCGTCTGTCTCTGTCCTCTAGCTGCGGCTGTGTCTGTCTCTGTCCTCTACCTGCAGCTGTCCGTCTGTCTCTGTCCTCTACCTACTGCTGTCCGTCTGTCTCTGTCCTCTACCTGCTGCTGTCCGTCTGTCTCTGTCCTCTACCTACTGCTGTCCGTCTGTCTCTGTCCTCTACCTGCTGCTGTATGTCTGTCTCTGTGTGTGTACCTGCAGCTGTGTGTCTGCTGTCCTCTACCTGCTGCTGTATGTCTGTCTCTGTCCTCTACCTGCTGCTGTATGTCTGTCTCTGTCCTCTACCTGCAGCTGTACGTCTGTCTCTGTCCTCTACCTGCTGCTGTATGTCTGTCTCTGTCCTCTACCTGCTGCTGTCCGTCTGTCTCTGTCCTCTACCTGCAGCTGTATGTCTCTGTCCTCTACCTGCAGCTGTCCGTCTGTCTCTGTCCTCTACCTGCTGCTGTATGTCTGTCTCTGTCCTCTACCTGCAGCTGTCCGTCTGTCTCTGTCCTCTACCTACTGCTGTCCGTCTGTCTCTGTCCTCTACCTACTGCTGTCCGTCTGTCTCTGTCCTCTACCTGCTGCTGTATGTCTGTCTCTGTCCTCTACCTGCTGCTGTATGTCTGTCTCTGTCCTCTACCTGCAGCTGTATGTCTGTCTCTGTCCTCTACCTGCTGCTGTATGTCTGTCTCTGTCCTCTACCTGCTGCTGTATGTCTGTCTCTGTCCTCTACCTGCAGCTGTCCGTCTGTCTCTGTCCTCTACCTACTGCTGTCCGTCTGTCTCTGTCCTCTACCTGCTGCTGTCCGTCTGTCTCTGTCCTCTACCTACTGCTGTCCGTCTGTCTCTGTCCTCTACCTGCTGCTGTACGTCTGTCTCTGTCCTCTACCTGCTGCTGTACGTCTGTCTCTGTCCTCTACCTGCTGCTGTCCGTCTGTCTCTGTCCTCTACCTGCTGCTGTATGTCTGTCTCTGTCCTCTACCTGCTGCTGTACGTCTGTCAGAACACAGATGAGCAATATTTGCTGAAAGATCCGTCCGTTCTTTTTTCTGCAGTCGTGTGTCTTTAATGAAATTTTGGGTCAACGAGCCGTGACGGCGGTAAATTAGCAGCTTGTAAATGGATCCGGTACCAAAAGAGTCCTGAAAGCAAACATGTTGCATTTATTTACCTCTGAAGCTCCAAGTGGAACCGTGTTTACTGTGATTGATCCAAGATGGTCGCGGATAAACAGGACGTGAGACTCAGAGGAGGAACATTTCTCTGACACAGTAAGATATGACTGTCTGCAACTGTAACACAAGAAGCGTCTTGTTTTGACGCTTAGTCGTTTCATCACAGTGTCATCATCTGCAAACAGACGCAGAAGCACCCCTTAATGCTTTTGTAGAGAATCAGTGTCTGACTTCCTGTCTGACTTCCTGTCCCTCCAGACGTTCACAGAGGGCATCACCAACCAGCTGATCGGCTGCTACGTGGCGCCTCTGCAGGAGCCCGGCTGCGTTCTGGTGCGACTGTACGGCAGAATGACGGAGCTCTACGTCAACAGGGACCGGGAGGTGGAGATGTTCCAGGTCCTCCACGCCCACGGGTGTGGTCCCCAGATCTACTGCAGCTTCCAGAACGGCATCTGCTACGAGTTTGTGAGAGGGACGGTCCTGGACGATGATCTGCTGCGGCAGCCGTCCATCTACAGGTCGGTGCCAGAACAGCTTTCAGATTCACTCTGGATCAGACACTGTGACCTGAGTGTGTGTGTGAGCTGAGTGTGTGTGACCTGAGTGTGTGTGTGAGCTGAGTGTGTGTGTGAGCTGAGTGTGTGTGTGACCTGAGTGTGTGTGACCTGAGTGTGTGTGTGTGAGCTGAGTGTGTGTGACCTGAGTGTGTGTGTGTGAGCTGAGAGTGTGTGACCTGAGTGTGTGTGTGAGCTGAGAGTGTGTGACCTGAGTGTGTGTGAGCTGAGCGTGTGTGACCTGAGTGTGTGTGTGAGCTGAGAGTCTGTGACCTGAGTGTGTGTGTGAGCTGAGTGTGTGTGAGCTGAGAGTGTGTGACCTGAGTGTGTGTGTGAGCTGAGAGTGTGTGACCTGAGTGTGTGTGTGAGCTGAGAGTGTGTGAGCTGAGTGTGTGTGTGAGCTGAGTGTGTGTGTGACCTGAGTGTGTGTGTGACCTGAGTGTGTGTGGGTGAGCTGAGTGTGTGTGACCTGAGTGTGTGTGTGAGCTGAGTGTGTGTGTGACCTGAGAGTGTGTGACCTGAGTGTGTGTGACCTGAGTGTGTGTGTGACCTGAGAGTGTGTGACCTGAGTGTGTGTGACCTGAGAGTGTGTGACCTGAGTGTGTGTGACCTGAGTGTGTGTGACCTGAGTGTGTGTGACCTGAGTGTGTGTGACCTGAGTGTGTGTGTGTGAGCTGAGTGTGTGTGACCTGAGTGTGTGTGAGCTGAGTGTGTGTGAGCTGAGTGTGTGTGTGACCTGAGTGTGTGTGACCTGAGTGTGTGTGTGTGAGCTGAGTGTGTGTGACCTGAGTGTGTGTGTGAGCTGAGAGTGTGTGACCTGAGTGTGTGTGAGCTGAGAGTGTGTGACCTGAGTGTGTGTGTGAGCTGAGTGTGTGTGAGCTGAGAGTGTGTGTGAGCTGAGAGTCTGTGACCTGAGTGTGTGTGTGAGCTGAGTGTGTGTGAGCTGAGAGTGTGTGACCTGAGTGTGTGTGAGCTGAGCGTGTGTGACCTGAGTGTGTGTGTGAGCTGAGAGTCTGTGACCTGAGTGTGTGTGTGAGCTGAGTGTGTGTGAGCTGAGAGTGTGTGACCTGAGTGTGTGTGTGAGCTGAGAGTGTGTGACCTGAGTGTGTGTGTGACCTGAGAGTGTGTGAGCTGAGTGTGTGTGACCTGAGTGTGTGTGACCTGAGTGTGTGTGTGACCTGAGTGTGTGTGAGCTGAGTGTGTGTGTGAGCTGAGTGTGTGACCTGAGTGTGTGTGACCTGAGTGTGTGTGTGACCTGAGAGTGTGTGACCTGAGTGTGTGTGACCTGAGAGTGTGTGACCTGAGTGTGTGTGACCTGAGTGTGTGTGTGAGCTGAGTGTGTGTGACCTGAGTGTGTGTGAGCTGAGAGTGTGTGTGACCTGAGTGTGTGTGAGCTGAGTGTGTGTGAGCTGAGAGTGTGTGTGACCTGAGTGTGTGTGTGACCTGAGTGTGTGTGGGTGAGCTGAGTGTGTGTGACCTGAGTGTGTGTGTGAGCTGAGTGTGTGTGTGAGCTGAGTGTGTGTGACCTGAGAGTGTGTGACCTGAGTGTGTGTGACCTGAGTGTGTGTGTGACCTGAGTGTGTGTGACCTGAGAGTGTGTGTGACCTGAGTGTGTGTGAGCTGAGTGTGTGTGACCTGAGTGTGTGTGTGACCTGAGTGTGTGTGAGCTGAGTGTGTGTGAGCTGAGTGTGTGTGTGACCTGAGTGTGTGTGAGCTGAGAGTGTGTGTGACCTGAGTGTGTGTGAGCTGAGTGTGTGTGAGCTGAGAGTGTGTGTGACCTGAGTGTGTGTGACCTGAGTGTGTGTGTGACCTGAGTGTGTGTGACCTGAGTGTGTGTGACCTGAGTGTGTGTGAGCTGAGAGTGTGTGAGCTGAGTGTGTGTGACCTGAGTGTGTGTGAGCTGAGAGTGTGTGACCTGAGTGTGTGTGACCTGAGTGTGTGTGTGACCTGAGTGTGTGTGACCTGAGTGTGTGTGAGCTGAGAGTGTGTGAGCTGAGTGTGTGTGAGCTGAGAGTGTGTGTGACCTGAGTGTGTGTGACCTGAGTGTGTGTGACCTGAGTGTGTGTGACCTGAGAGTGTGTGAGCTGAGTGTGTGTGAGCTGAGAGTGTGTGACCTGAGTGTGTGTGACCTGAGTGTGTGTGACCTGAGTGTGTGTGACCTGAGTGTGTGTGTGACCTGAGTGTGTGTGTGACCTGAGTGTGTGTGAGCTGAGTGTGTGTGACCTGAGTGTGTGTGACCTGAGTGTGTGTGTGACCTGAGAGTGTGTGAGCTGAGAGTGTGTGTGACCTGAGTGTGTGTGACCTGAGTGTGTGTGTGACCTGAGTGTGTGTGTGAGCTGAGTGTGTGTGAGCTGAGTGTGTGTGACCTGAGTGTGTGTGAGCTGAGAGTGTGTGTGACCTGAGTGTGTGTGTGAGCTGAGTGTGTGTGACCTGAGTGTGTGTGTGAGCTGAGAGTGTGTGACCTGAGTGTGTGTGTGACCTGAGTGTGTGTGACCTGAGTGTGTGTGACCTGAGTGTGTGTGTGACCTGAGTGTGTGTGACCTGAGAGTGTGTGACCTGAGAGTGTGTGACCTGAGTGTGTGTGTGTGAGCTGAGTGTGTGTGAGCTGAGTGTGTGTGTGACCTGAGAGTGTGTGACCTGAGTGTGTGTGAGCTGAGTGTGTGTGTGACCTGAGAGTGTGTGACCTGAGTGTGTGTGACCTGAGTGTGTGTGTGAGCTGAGTGTGTGTGAGCTGAGTGTGTGTGACCTGAGTGTGTGTGAGCTGAGAGTGTGTGTGACCTGAGTGTGTGTGGGTGAGCTGAGTGTGTGTGAGCTGAGTGTGTGTGAGCTGACTGTGTGTGACCTGAGTGTGTGTGACCTGAGTGTGTGACCTGAGTGTGTGTGACCTGAGTGTGTGTGTGACCTGAGTGTGTGTGACCTGAGTGTGTGTGAGCTGAGTGTGTGTGAGCTGAGTGTGTGTGACCTGAGTGTGTGTGACCTGAGTGTGTGTGTGTGTGTGTGTGAGCTGAGTGTGTGTGAGCTGAGTGTGTGTGTGTGTGTGTGTGTGTGTGTGTGTGTGAGCTGAGTGTGTGTGACCTGAGTGTGTGTGTGTGTGTGTGAGCTGAGTGTGTGTGAGCTGAGTGTGTGTGACCTGAGAGAGTGAGCTGAGTGTGTGTGTGACCTGAGTGTGTGTGAGCTGAGAGTGTGTGAGCTGAGTGTGTGTGTGACCTGAGTGTGTGTGACCTGAGTGTGTGTGAGCTGAGTGTGTGTGTGTGTGTGACCTGAGTGTGTGTGAGCTGAGAGTGTGTGTGACGTGAGTGTGTGTGTGACCTGAGAGTGTGTGTGACCTGAGTGTGTGTGTGTGAGCTGAGTGTGTGTGAGCTGAGCGTGTGTGTGACCTGAGTGTGTGTGAGCTGAGTGTGTGTGACCTGAGAGTGTGTGAGCTGAGAGTGTGTGACCTGAGTGTGTGTGAGCTGAGTGTGTGTGACTTGAGTGTGTGTGTGACATGAGTGTGTGTGGGTGAGCTGAGTGTGTGTGACCTGAGTGTGTGTGACCTGAGTGTGTGTGACCTGAGTGTGTGTGAGCTGAGAGTGTGTGTGTGAGCTGAGTGTGTGTGACCTGAGTGTGCGTGACCTGAGTGTGTGTGTGTGTGTGTGTGAGCTGAGTGTGTGTGTGAGCTGAGTGTGTGTGAGCTGAGCGTGTGTGTGACCTGAGTGTGTGTGAGCTGAGTGTGTGTGACCTGAGTGTGTGTGAGCTGAGCGTGTGTGTGACCTGAGTGTGTGTGAGCTGAGTGTGTGTGACCTGAGAGTGTGTGAGCTGAGAGTGTGTGTGACCTGAGTGTGTGTGTGAGCTGAGAGTGTGTGACCTGAGTGTGTGTGACCTGAGTGTGTGTGAGCTGAGAGTGTGTGTGACCTGAGTGTGTGTGTGAGCTGAGAGTGTGTGACCTGAGTGTGTGTGACCTGAGTGTGTGTGACCTGAGTGTGTGTGACCTGAGTGTGTGTGTGTGAGCTGAGTGTGTGTGACCTGAGTGTGTGTGAGCTGAGTGTGTGTGACTTGAGTGTATGTGTGACATGAGTGTGGGTGGGTGAGCTGAGTGTGTGTGACCTGAGAGTGTGTGACCTGAGTGTGTGTGACCTGAGTGTGTGTGTGTGTGTGACCTGAGTGTGTGTGACCTGAGTGTGTGTGAGCTGAGAGTGTGTGTGACCTGAGTGTGTGTGACCTGAGTGCGTGTGTGTGTGTGTGTGACCTGAGTGTGTGTGTGAGCTGAGTGTGTGTGACCTGAGTGTGTGTGTGTGTGTGACCTGAGTGTGTGTGACCTGAGTGTGTGTGAGCTGAGAGTGTGTGTGAGCTGAGTGTGTGTGACCTGAGTGTGTGTGAGCTGAGAGTGTGTGTGACCTGAGTGTGTGTGACTTGAGTGTGTGTGAACTGAGAGTGTGTGTGACCTGAGTGTGTGTGACCTGAGTGTGTGTGAGCTGAGAGTGTGTGTGAGCTGAGAGTGTGTGTGACCTGAGTGTGTGTGACCTGAGTGTGTGTGACCTGAGAGTGTGTGACCTGAGAGTGTGTGACCTGAGTGTGTGTGAGCTGAGTGTGTGTGTGAGCTGAGTGTGTGTGACCTGAGTGTGTGTGAGCTGAGTGTGTGTGAGCTGAGAGTGTGTGTGACCTGAGTGTGTGTGAGCTGAGTGTGTGTGTGAGCTGAGAGTGTGTGACCTGAGTGTGTGTGAGCTGAGTGTGTGTGAGCTGAGAGTGTGTGTGAGCTGAGTGTGTGTGTGAGCTGAGTGTGTGTGACCTGAGTGTGTGTGTGTGTGTGTGACCTGAGTGTGTGTGACCTGAGTGTGTGTGAGCTGAGAGTGTGTGTGAGCTGAGTGTGTGTGACCTGAGTGTGTGTGAGCTGAGAGTGTGTGTGACCTGAGTGTGTGTGACCTGAGTGTGTGTGAGCTGAGTGTGTGTGACCTGAGTGTGTGTGACCTGAGTGTGTGTGTGACCTGAGTGTGTGTGAGCTGAGTGTGTGTGTGAGCTGAGTGTGTGTGACCTGAGTGTGTGTGTGACCTGAGTGTGTGTGAGCTGAGTGTGTGTGACCTGAGTGTGTGTGAGCTGAGAGTGTGTGTGAGCTGAGTGTGTGTGTGAGCTGAGTGTGTGTGAGCTGAGAGTGTGTGTGACCTGAGTGTGTGTGACCTGAGTGTGTGTGACCTGAGTGTGTGTGTGTGACCTGAGTGTGTGTGACCTGAGTGTGTGTGAGCTGAGAGTGTGTGTGACCTGAGTGTGTGTGACCTGAGTGTGTGTGAGCTGAGAGTGTGTGTGTGAGCTGAGTGTGTGTGAGCTGAGTGTGTGTGACCTGAGTGTGTGTGACCTGAGTGTGTGTGAGCTGAGAGTGTGTGTGACCTGAGTGTGTGACATGAGTGTGTGTGGGTGAGCTGAGTGTGTGTGACCTGAGAGTGTGTGACCTGAGTGTGTGTGATCTGAGTGTGTGTGTGTGTGTGACCTGAGTGTGTGTGACCTGAGTGTGTGTGAGCTGAGAGTGTGTGTGACCTGAGTGTGTGTGACCTGAGTGTGTGTGAGCTGAGAGTGTGTGTGAGCTGAGAGTGTGTGTGAGCTGAGTGTGTGTGACCTGAGTGTGTGTGAGCTGAGAGTGTGTGTGACCTGAGTGTGTGTGACTTGAGTGTGTGTGAACTGAGAGTGTGTGTGACCTGAGTGTGTGTGACCTGAGTGTGTGTGAGCTGAGAGTGTGTGTGACCTGAGTGTGTGTGAGCTGAGAGTGTGTGTGACCTGAGTGTGTGTGAGCTGAGAGTGTGTGTGACCTGAGTGTGTGTGACCTGAGTGTGTGTGTGTGTGACCTGAGTGTGTGTGGGCTGAGAGTGTGTGACCTGAGTGTGTGTGACCTGAGTGTGTGACCTGAGTGTGTGTGACCTGAGTGTGTGTGTGAGCTGAGTGTGTGTGACCTGAGTGTGTGTGAGCTGAGAGTGTGTGTGACCTGAGTGTGTGTGAGCTGAGTGTGTGTGAGCTGAGTGTGTGTGCAGCTCTATCTTCTCTTCTAAGCTCCTCCCACCAGACGGCCACGGGCATAAACACGTTTTTAAATCAGTGTTTCCACACATTAATTTATATCATCTTATTCTCTCACACCACAGATGAGACAAGAATTAGCTGCTAGTCGCCAAACGCTCCCTCCGCCAGGTTCCCACTGCTGCACTCTCTTCACCTCCCTCTCTTCACCTCCCTCCCCACTGCTTCGGAGTACGTCCCTGAGAAGAGAGAGTACAGCATCTCAGGAGGCAGGCGGGAGTGTGTGTGACCTGAGTGTGTGTGTGTGACCTGAGTGTGTGTGTGAGCTGAGTGTGTGTGACCTGAGTGTGTGTGTGTGACCTGAGTGTGTGTGTGAGCTGAGTGTGTGTGACCTGAGTGTGTGTGTGAGCTGAGTGTGTGTGACCTGAGTGTGTGTGAGCTGAGTGTGTGTGACCTGAGTGTGTGTGACCTGAGTGTGTGTGTGACCTGAGTGTGTGTGTGAGCTGAGTGTGTGTGACCTGAGTGTGTGTGTGTGTGTGACCTGAGTGTGTGTGAGCTGAGTGTGTGTGAGCTGAGAGTGTGTGTGACCTGAGTGTGTGTGTGTGACCTGAGTGTGTGTGTGAGCTGAGTGTGTGTGACCTGAGTGTGTGTGAGCTGAGAGTGTGTGTGACCTGAGTGTGTGTGTGACCTGAGTGTGTGTGTGTGAGCTGAGTGTGTTTGACCTGAGTATGTGTCATGTGACAAGGACCAACCAATCGCAGCCAACAAATACCTTTCCCTTCTACAGTAAATACACAGTAAGTGACCGCAGTACGAGGGAACCAGACTGCCCTGACTATCAGCCGGGTCAGAAAACATTCTGTTGCTGCTGTTACACAGGTTAGACTTGACGCTGCTGCTGTGACACCTGGAGCTGGGGTGTGTGTGCTGACCACTACAGCCGCCGTCTGAAGGCCTGCCTCCTGAGATGCTGTACTCTCTCTTCTCAGGGACGTACTCCGAAGCAGTGGGGAGGGAGGTGAAGGGAGGGAGGTGAAGAGAGTGCAGCAGTGGGAACCTGGCGGAGGGAGCGTTTGGCGACTAGCAGCTAATTCTTGTCTCATCTGTGGTGTGAGAGAATAAGATGATATAAATTAATGTGTGGAAACACTGATTTAAAAACGTGTGTTTATGCCCGTGGCCGTCTGGTGGGAGGAGCTTAGAAGAGAAGATAGAGCTGCAGGAGGAGGGATTTATTCTTTACACGTTTTAATTTTCCAAGTAAAAGCCCCCAGATGAAAAAACTCTAATTAAAATCATATAAAAACAAGTAAAAGAAATGTGATCACAAAAGCAAGACAATCTGAGCGTTCACTAACGCTGTGCACTGTTTACAATATGGATTTATTTCATTATTTTGTTGTGAATATTTTATTCCTTCAGCTGTCTGTTCATATTTCTGTTGTAACAAACAAACACTCATCAGTTCAGTTAGTTCATGTTACATCATCATATGAAAACAATGTGTTCAGTCAGAGTCCAAATAAATTTATGAAATGGCCCAAAAATGAGCAAACATGAAAAAGTTTTCAGAAGTAACTTACGTAAGAAATGACCAAAAAAGTAAAAGTGAAAAGCCAAAATCCCCCCAAAATTACCCTTATTTAATTCTAAAAAAATTAAATAAGATAATATCTATATCTGTTTTCTGTAACACAGTTTTAAATATTTATGTAGAACTTCACATTTCCACAGTTTTTTGATAAAAAACAAACAAACATTTTTCCAGGTGTTGATTGTTTCAGGTTTTTAAACACAGCACAAGAAAATCAGCTGCTTTTGTGAAGGCTGATCACATGATGTCATCAGTGTCACAGACAGATCAATAATTTATTTCAGGTCCATTTTGGCTCAAACTGTGAATTCAGCAGAAAAGTAAAAAACTTAGACTGTTTTCTATGAAAACAGTCGCTGGAGGCTGGAGGTTGTGTGTGTGTGTGTGTGTGTGTGTGTGTGTGTTTTAATTGTGCTGATGCAGGTGTTTTGTAAATGATTGAAGTCATGTTTCATGTTGAGCGATGTTGTGATGCCATGGCCCCGGGTTCATTCATCACCGCGGTGATAAGAGGCCGGCATCATTATTCTCGCTGCAGGACAGACGGACACAACGCAGGCTCAACATCCAGGGCCACGATACACATCAATCAGCCTCGCTGTGCGGGGAATACCCACCAAACTTTATGTCACTGCTCAGATGCACTCAAGTAGTCAAAAGGTCAGCGCAGCAACAAGGCCCATTTTTTGAAGAGAAGAACAAGATAAGAGCGCTAAATGGAAGGGAGTCGTCTCTCTGCTCTGATAATGGTTGTTTGTGCAATAACAGCGTCAGCCAGGCTCATCGCACAAAATGTTTTCTGTCCGCAGATTGATCGCAGCAGAGATGGGGAGAATCCACTCCATCCAGCCAAAGTGTGGTCGAACTGTTGAACCTTTTCTCTGGACCAAAATGTCTCACTTTCTCACACTGGTGAAGAACAGCAGTGGCGGCGGTGGCGGCCTGGCTGAGCAGCACTGCACAAACAGGTACAACAACAAATCTGTACGGATGTTAGATATCACACTGTACTCACCTCAGAGTGTTTCCTCCCTGCACACACACAAACACACATCCACACCCACCCACAACTCTTAAGAAAATCTATGTATGTGAGATATCATACATCAGCAATCAGCATGTTTCCTTCCTGCACACATGTGAGCAAGTGAAGACTAACCTTCTTGCTCAAGAGCACCTCGGCAGTAGCTTCACTCAACCAAACAGCTGCCCAGTTTTTTTTACGTCCCCACACTGGCATAGCAGTGACCACAGGAACTATGTTTTCAGGTCCGTCCTCCCCGTCCTCGTAAACATGATATCTCAAGAACACCTCAGGGGAATTTCTTTAATTTGGCACAAATGTCTGCTTTGACTCAACGATGAGCTGATTAGATTTTGGATTTTTTAGGTCAAAAGTCAAGGTCACTGTGATCTCATCTGCCTCATTTTTGTGAATGCAATATCTCATGAACACCGATACAGAATGTTTTCAAATTTGGCACAAACGTTCACTCGGACTCAATGATGAACAGGTGGATTTTGGTGGTCAAAGGCAGTGTTGGGAACGTTACTTTAAAAAAGTAATTAGTTATAGTTACGCGTTACTTTCCCCAAAAAGTAACTGAGTTAGTAACTGAGTTACTGCACTATAGAAGTAACTAATTACCTGGAAAAGTAACTATAGCATTATATTTTTATAAAATGCTCAAATATGTCAGATTGTATGTAATGAAACTCAACACTGAATATGTTACATGAATGAAACTAACACTTAATAGAAAAAATCATTATTATAAAACATTGTACACTTCTCTATACTACACTGCATTGTTGTGTGTGTGTGTGTGTGTGTGTGTGTGTGAAAGAACCTTGATTAATCACGCAATTTAAATGTGAAAAGTCTGATTGACTGACTGTCAACTGTGTGTATGTGACAGCACAAGTGTTACCGGTTATAACTGAGTCAGCGACCTGCTGACAGCACAAGTGTTACCGGTTATAACTGAGGCAGTGACCTGCTGACAGTACACGTGTTACCGGTTATAACTGAGTCAGTGACCTGCTGACAGCACACGTGTTACCGGTTATAACTGAGTCAGTGACCTGCTGACAGCACACGTGTTACCGGTTATAACTGAGTCAGTGACCTGCTGACAGCACAAGTGTTACCGGTTATAACTGAGTCAGCGACCTGCTGACACCACACGTGTTACCGGTTATAACTGAGTCAGTGACCTGCTGACAGCACATGTGTTACAGGTTATAACTGGGTCAGTGACCTGCTGACAGCACAAGTGTTACCGGTTATAACTGGGTCAGTGACCTGCTGACAGCACACGTGTTACCGGTTATAACTGAGTCAGTGACCTGCTGACAGCACATGTGTTACAGGTTATAACTGAGTCAGCGACCTGCTGACAGCACAAGTGTTACCGGTTATAACTGAGTCAGCGACCTGCTGACAGCACACGTGTTACCGGTTATAACTGAGTCAGTGACCTGCTGACAGCACATGTGTTACAGGTTATAACTGGGTCAGTGACCTGCTGACACCACACGTGTTACCGGTTATAACTGAGTCAGTGACCTGCTGACAGCACACGTGTTACCGGTTATAACTGAGTCAGCGACCTGCTGACACCACACGTGTTACTGGTTATAACTGAGTCAGCGACCTGCTGACAGCACACGTGTTACCGGTTATAACTGAGTCAGTGATGTGCTGACAGCACAAGTGTTACCGGTTATAACTGAGTCAGCGACCTGCTGACAGCACACGTGTTACCGGTTATAACTGAGTCAGTGACGTGCTGACAGCACACGTGTTACCGGTTATAACTGGGTCAGTGACCTGCTGACAGCACACGTGTTACCGGTTATAACTGAGTCAGTGACCTGCTGACAGCACACGTGTTACCGGTTATAACTGGGTCAGTGACCTGCTGACAGCACAAGTGTTACCGGTTATAACTGAGTCAGTGACCTGCTGACAGCACACGTGTTACAGGTTATAACTGAGTCAGTGATCTGCTGACAGCACACGTGTTACCGGTTATAACTGGGTCAGTGACCTGCTGACAGCACATGTGTTACCGGTTATAACTGGGTCAGTGACCTGCTGACAGCACCGCGTGTTACGGTTATAACTGAGTCAGTGACCTGCTGACAGCACAAGTGTTACCGGTTATAACTGAGTCAGTGACCTGCTGACAGCACACGTGTTACCGGTTATAACTGAGTCAGTGACCTGCTGACAGCACACGTGTTACCGGTTATAACTGGGTCAGTGACCTGCTGACAGCACACGTGTTACCGGTTATAACTGAGGCAGTGACCTGCTGACAGCACACGTGTTACCGGTTATAACTGAGGCAGTGACCTGCTGACAGCACACGTGTTACCGGTTATAACTGAGGCAGTGATGTGCTGACAGCACACGTGTTACCGGTTATAACTGAGTCAGTGACGTGCTGACAGCACACGTGTTACCGGTTATAACTGAGGCAGTGATGTGCTGACAGCACACGTGTTACCGGTTATAACTGAGTCAGTGACGTGCTGACAGCACACGTGTTACCGGTTATAACTGGGTCAGTGACCTGCTGACAGCACACGTGTTACCGGTTATAACTGAGTCAGTGACGTGCTGACAGCACACGTGTTACCGGTTATAACTGGGTCAGTGACCTGCTGACAGCACACGTGTTACCGGTTATAACTGAGTCAGTGACCTGCTGACAGCACACGTGTTACCGGTTATAACTGGGTCAGTGACCTGCTGACAGCACAAGTGTTACCGGTTATAACTGAGTCAGTGACCTGCTGACAGCACACGTGTTACCGGTTATAACTGGGTCAGTGACCTGCTGACAGCACACGTGTTACCGGTTATAACTGGGTCAGTGACCTGCTGACAGCACATGTGTTACCGGTTATAACTGGGTCAGTGACCTGCTGACAGCACACGTGTTACCGGTTATAACTGGGTCAGTGACCTGCTGACACCACAAGTGTTACCGGTTATAACTGAGTCAGTGACCTGCTGACAGCACACGTGTTACCGGTTATAACTGGGTCAGTGACCTGCTGACAGCACACGTGTTACCGGTTATAACTGGGTCAGTGACCTGCTGACAGCACACGTGTTACCGGTTATAACTGAGGCAGTGACCTGCTGACAGCACACGTGTTACCGGTTATAACTGAGGCAGTGACCTGCTGACAGCACACGTGTTACCGGTTATAACTGAGGCAGTGACCTGCTGACAGCACACGTGTTACCGGTTATAACTGAGGCAGTGTTAGGAGGAAACTTCAGAGTTAAAAACATCAGGAGCTGATTTCCTTTTTAGATTCTCTGACAGAAACCAGCTACGTCTTTATTTCTGAGGCAGCACCACTGATGTCTCATCATCTGCTCCTCACTGCTTCTGTCTGCTCCTCACTGCTCCTCTCTGCTGCTCACTGCTCCTCACTGCTCCTCTCTGCTCCTCACTGCTCCTGTCTGCTCCTCTCTGCTCTTCACTGCTCCTCACTGCTCCTCTCTGCTCCTCACTGCTCCTCTCTGCTGCTCACTGCTCCTTGTTGCTTCTCTCTGCTGCTCACTGCTCCTCTCTGCTCCTCACTGCTCCTGTCTGCTCCTCTCTGCTCCTCACTGCTCCTCTCTGCTGCTCACTGTTCTTCTCTGCTCCTCACTGCTGCTCACTGCTGCTCACTGCTCCTCTCTGCTCCTCTCTGCTCCTCACTGCTCCTCTCTGCTCCTCACTGCTCCTCTCTGACCGTAACATTGTCTGTTAAGTAACTGAACGTTCCCACTCTGACCTCTGTGACCATGGGGCCATCACTGTGAGCTGTCATTGGTCAGAGGGACGAGGCGGGGGAGTGGCCTCTGTGGCGTTGACATTGCGTTATCTCTGACAGGGGTCACGGGGTCACGGGGTGAGAGGGGTTCCTCCAGACGCTGGACCATGGGCTTCCTGCACTGCTCTCCCTTATCAGCCAAACGTTCAGGCCTGTTCCTGAACGCAGCCGAGGGGTTGGGAGTCCATGCTGACCCAGGTCTCTGAGCCGCTGCACGAAAACTGGATCCTGAGTTTGAGGACACAGTTTGACTCATGCATTAAAGACAGGGACTGTGGAGGAGACGCTGATGATGAAGAGTTTGAGCTTCCTCGATTCAGAAAGACAAAAGTCACAACAAGAAAAAGTAAAAACCTGTTTACCAACAAGATCAGCACGTGTACGCAGGTTTTTTAAACACGGGTAAACATGTTATAGACTGCTTTCACATTAGACCAGAGCTGAGTGCACGACTCTGCAGCACACTCTGCAGTGTGTGTGTGTGTGTGTGTGCGCGCGTGTGTGTGCGTGTGTTGTTGTTGTATGTGCAGTGTGTTGTCGTGTGCGCAGTGTGTTGTCGTGTGTGCAGTGTGTTGTTGTGTGTGCAGTGTGTTGTTGTGTGTGCAGTGTGTTGTTGTGTGTGCGGTGTGTTGTTGTGTGTGCAGTGTGTTGTTGTGTGTGCGGTGTGTTGTTGTGTGTGCAGTGTGTTGTTGTATGTGCAGTGTGTTGTTGTTGTGTGTGCGTGTGTTGTTGTTGTATGTGCAGTGTGTTGTCGTGTGTGCAGTGTGTTGTTGTTGTATGTGCAGTGTGTTGTCGTGTGTGCAGTGTGTTGTTGTGTGTGCAGTGTGTTGTCGTGTGTGCAGTGTGTTGTTGTGTGTGCAGTGTGTTGTCATGTGTGCGGTGTGTTGTTGTGTGTGCAGTGTGTTGTTGTATGTGCAGTGTGTTGTTGTGTGTGCGGTGTGTTGTTGTGTGTGCGGTGTGTTGTCGTGTGTGCGGTGTGTTGTTGTGTGTGCAGTGTGTTGTCGTGTGTGCAGTGTGTTGTTGTGTGTGCAGTGTGATACTTGTGGGGTTGATTGTTTGGATGAATCAGGATGTGACACAGTGTTTGTGCAGCCACAGGACACAGACTGCACTACAGGTAGAGGCCCAATAGATGGTGCTACACTGTGAGACATTTATGTGACTGACACAGTCGGTCCATCGCTGCTCAGAGACGAGCTCAAACTGATCAGGAACATATCAATAATCAGGATCTTTGATCGCAAAGTGAAGCAGGAGAGATGATGTTTAATTTATGGTTGAAACACACATCTTTGTGTGTGTGTGTGTGTGTGTGTGTGTGTGTGTGTGTGATGTCACTTGTACATTTAAGAGATGTGTAAACACACACACACACACACACACACACACACAAACACACACACGGAGCAGCGGAGACAAAAAGTGATTTTAAACAGGCATCAGAAGAACTTTTGTACTTGAATGTAGAGAGCGGGTTTGAATGTGATGTTGAGAGGAAATGGTAAAAGAAAGGCAGAGAGCAGGAAGAGGCTGCACCTGCAGAGGAGGTCTTCAGCTCTCAAACCCCCCGCTGTGCAAACAGAGAGGAGAAGAAGAAGAAGGAGAAGGAGAAGAAGAAGAAGAGAGGGAGGGAAGAGGCTGCAGCAGCTGCGAGGCTCGGAGAGAGACGGAGAGAGTGCAGCAGCACAAGTCAGAGAGAAAAGAGAGAAAAGCAAAAGAAAGCACGAGTGCAACCTCTTCTTCTCCCAAAGGCCCCCCGCTACGTCTCCGTTTGCTCCCGCGAATCGCATCAAACTGCAGAAAGGGGAAAAAAAAGCAGAGTTCTCGGCTGGTGTTTGAAATCATATGTAAATAAGGCAGATTGATAATGAAGCGCCAGAGGAGGAAATTCCACTAATTACCTTCCAGAGACTTGACAAGGAGCAGGAGGCGAACGCACTTGACGTAGTGTTTCTCATGAAAAGGACAGAAAAGAGAGAGGAAAAGATCTGATGGCAAGACGACAGGTTTCCATTTAAAGTCTTTCATTTCCACTAATTGTGGGTTTTCTATGGTAAAGTCAGTTTGTTAAGTTAAGGCACTGGATGGGCTGAAAAGGAATCAGGGTGATTCACCATTCAGCCGTGTGTTTGAATTCATATTACAGAGGCGACAGATAAATGATGCATGTCAGAGGGGGTCGGTCTGAGCTGCCTGAAAGGTTTCAGAGCGAGGAGATGGTGCTGTATATTCTGGGCCTACAGCTTCTAAAAATGCACTTTGGAATTAAGATTAACAGCGTGGCAGCTATTTCAGCTGACAGTCAGTCAAAGAAGAAGCAAAGTGGAGCAGGAAGCAGCTATTTTAACAGAATCTATATCTCTCTCTCTGCAGGTACGCACACTGAGCCGCCAGCTTTGATTCAGTCACTGTTTCTAGACGTGTAGGAGGAAGCTGTACATACCACAGAGCGCCTGTGTCACCACCATAAACAAGGCTGTGCTCCTCTGCTTTTATTGTGCCTCCTTCCAACAGGCCTCACTAAATTATGTCTACAAGTGTGTGTATAATACCGAGCGTCTGTTTGTTCCCCCTCCAATAAATAGGTAGGGTTTAAATTACACTGCTTAAATTACCCTCTTATCGCCGCCTGACGACTCAAAAGGAAACATGAAAATTAATTAGGAGACGGATGCTTGCGCAGCATTTCTTCCAGGTGCATTTTTCACTGACTGACATTAGTGCTTCCTTTGATGAACCGAGTAATCAGCAGAGTGAAACAAGGCATGTAACCATGTAACCTCTCCACCAGGCGCCCAGCGCCTTCGCCTCACAGACACGGGGACAAACTTTCTGTCCACGACTAAACTCTTCTCCTCCCTCAGCTGCTACACACACACACACACACACACACACACACACACTCTGTCTTTATCTAATATTATCTTTCAGAAATGTTGGAAACATCCCATCAGCCTAGAGGATTTCTGAAGGCCAAAATTTTTTTACAAACATATTTTTTTATGATTAAATCCAAGTTTTTTTTTAACTTTAAATATTTCAAGTCTTTTTTCTTCCGCTGTAATTTTCCACCCTCTGAAACAGATTTACAGTCGACAACAATTCAGATTCTTTTAGAGTGAACAATACTCACAGGCAGGTGACTCACTGTGTGTGTGTGTGTGTGTGTGTGTGTGTGTGTGTGTGTGTGTGTGTGAGGGGAAGTTCTGGTTTAATTGAGTCTTTATAAAAACATGTGAAGAAGGAGAAAAAAACACAATCGTGTCACACTGAGACATGCTGTGTCGTCTCTTCTTTCTGTGACTATCACACACGTCTTTTCTCTTTGTTTAATGTAGCCTGTAATTAATCAGGACGGACCCTTCCCATGTCTCATGTCTCTGAAGACGGTCCACACCCACTGCTGGAATTTAACACGACTCTTTACTGGACTCAAACTGATTTCTGTTTTCACTTTTATTACATTGCAGATGAAATATTTTATTCCACTACATGTTGTCTGTCAGCAACAGTAAACACATGATCATTTTATATTTTCATTTACGATATATAGTTACAGCTTAACTATTAACTTTAAACACATTCTGCTGATCATACTTTTATACTTTTACTTAAGCAGGATTTTGATGTAATATTTTAACTTGTAATGGAGTATTTTTACTCTGCTGTACTACTTTCATTTAGGTAAAAGATCTGAAAACTTCTTCCTGTCCATTCCAGTAAAGCACGAAAACCAGCACTTGGGAAATGGATTATTGTGTTAAGCTGAAAACACACCAGCACCACAGGCGGCGAGGCACGTCATGTGATGTGTGTCATGTGATGTGTGTCATGTGATGCCACGAGCACACACCGGAGGCGTCACACTGCAGCTCGTCAATAGACGACACCACAAAGTTATTACTACATTTACTGAGGTATCTGTACTTCCTCCACCTCTGTGTGGACAGCCACTAATTTAAGTTGATTTCTCAGCTGAAGAGCTGAACAGGAAGTGTCTTTTTGGACATTGTCTTTATGATGACAGAACTGTGGGTCGTTTAGCTTGAGATATTTCTAACCTCAAGGACAAGTCTCTCCTCACCCAGTTTTCATCACACATGACACACAGCAACAGCTGCAGAGTTCTGTTTGTACATCCATGGTGAGGAGAGGAGTCGAGCTGCCACAGGAGCAGAGAAGAAGAGCTGCTATGGGAGCTGGTCTGTACAAGCAGAGAGTGAGTGGAGGAAATGTATTAAGTTCAGGGTGTGGCGAGGGTGGAAATAGGACAGTGACGTGAAGCGCCACAGGCCACGTGTCCAGGAGCGCCGATGTCTGCGGTTACAGACCAGCTCCACCTGTGATCATACATATTTTTGAATGAAATGTGGAAACCTCAAACTGCTTTTTTATTTCACTCCTTTAATGGAGTTTTGTAAAGGTCACCAGTTCAGCTTTTTCTCAAACAGCTGTTGGTCTGATATCTGTCTGCTGATAGATTTAGGAAAAGGATCACACCCAGGTATCGTCGGGTCACGTACCAAACACGAGAGGACAGAAACAAGTCCCCTGGTTGAGCTTCAGACTGAAGCCAAACTGTGTGACTATGACTTCCAGCTCCATCACGTGGTGTCATGGGGCGCAAACCACACACTGGTGGAGGTGGTGATCATGGACGTTGAACTGGAGTGTCCAAGTGTCCATTTCCGCCCCTCTGTCATCAAGCCATCCTCACAGTCCATCTCTCCTCTGTTTCAGTGACAGCGGTGGTTTCACCTCCTCCAGTCCACTTTTCAGTTTTGAGACTTTGTTGGCTGAGATGGAGTCACTGAAGAGACACCTCTCACAGATCGACTCACCGACCGTCCTCTGCCACAACGACCTCCTCACAAAGAACATCATCTACAACCACACAGAAGGTGAGACACAGACGCACACATCTCTGACACATCAGACACACACTGCAGACGACACCAGGACACACACTGTAGACGATACCAGGACACACACTGTAGATGACACCAGGACACACACTGTAGATGACACCAGGACACACACTGTAGATGACACCAGGACACACACTGCAGACGACACCAGGACACACACTGTAGACAGCACCAGGACACACACTGCAGACAGCACCAGGACACACACTGTAGACAGCACCAGGACACACACTGCAGACAGCACCAGGACACACACTGTAGATGACACCAGGACACACACTGCAGATGACACCAGGATACACACTGCAGACAGCACCAGGACACACACTGCAGACGACACCAGGACACACACTGTAGACAGCACCAGGACACACACTGTAGATGACACCAGGACACACACTGTAGATGACACCAGGACACACACTGCAGATGACACCAGGATACACACTGCAGACAGCACCAGGACACACACTGCAGACGACACCAGGACACACACTGTAGACAGCACCAGGACACACACTGTAGACAGCACCAGGACACACACTGTAGACAGCACCAGGACACACACTGTAGACAGCACCAGGACACACACTGTAGACAGCACCAGGACACACACTGTAGACAGCACCAGGACACACACTGCAGACGACACCAGGACACACACTGTAGACAGCACCAGGACACACACTGTAGACAGCACCAGGACACACACTGTAGACAGCACCAGGACACACACTGTAGACAGCACCAGGACACACACTGTAGACAGCACCAGGACACACACTGTAGACAGCACCAGGACACACACTGCAGACGACACCAGGACACACACTGTAGACAGCACCAGGACACACACTGTAGACAGCACCAGGACACACACTGCAGACGACACCAGGACACACACTGCAGACTAGAGATGATACACCGTCTCATGGTGGTCACTTCCTGTCAACGTTACAGATCAGAAGCACAGAGAGTTGCTGGTGGACACGTAGCGGATATTTGTCAGTCAAAAGCAACAGTCTGGAATTGTGTGATCGATGAGTCAATCTGAAGCTGAAGCTGATGTTTTGTAATATGGAGTCTTCAGACCTCCTTTTCTTATATAACGGACAGAAGCAAAGCTCTGCTCCTCTCCACTCATCAAACATCTCACCTCATCTGTCGTTTCCTTTCATTGTGATTTTAGTTCTGTCACATATTACGAGTGTGTCCAGGGTGAGACTCAAAGAGACGCCTTGTCCCTTTGAGTCTCACAAGGCTCTGTACTTTGCATAAAAAGAGGGAGAGTTTTACGGCCCTACCTGAGATGTGTTAGACATGTTGTCATGGTAACCGCTGCCTCTCTCCCTCTCCTCCATCAGGAACGGTGAAATTCATTGACTACGAATACGCCGATTACAACTACCAGGCCTTCGATATTGGCAATCACTTCAATGAATTTGCAGGTGGGTCTGAGCTCAGATGAAAAACAGGTTCAATCTGTTTCCAGGTCTGTTTGAAGATATCAGATGAAGATGTGGGATATTATAATGTGGGATATTATAATGTGGGATATTATAATGTGGGATATGGAGCTGTGTATGTACAGTGTGAGTGGTCGGCCTTGTCTAATCATGAACGTGTCCTTCTGATGCTGCCAGGACCAATCGCTGTATTTACTGTGCGTTCTCTGAAGGCTTTGATGAAGCAGCTGTGTCACAGTGAAGCTCGACAGGCTTCATTTTAACATCTGTTGAACAATCAGCAATTTATCACTTCCACAGGCGTGTCGTGGTGTCATGGTGCCGTGGTGTTGGCTCTCAGCTCTCAGCTGAGGTCCGACCCCCAAACTACCACTGAGCCAAACTGAGTGTGGAATGAGCCCAACGTCACAAACGTGCACACAGTTGTTTATACGCCAGAGCTTTTTATAGTGACGACACGTAAATCCCTTTTTCATTTCCTGTTAATAAAGAGACGTTCACTCACCAACAACTGCAAAACCACTTTTCCTTCATTTGCACCAAACACATCTCACCAACATTTTCAAATATCAGCCAGTTTCCACACGTCTGACTCTGCTGCTGTTTGTAGGTTAGCACACCGTCTGCAGCAGGAAACATATCAGCACATATACTGTACAAATATTCAAGTCCTGCTTTAAACATCAGACCATAGAAATATATTCTGCAAAATCTACCTACAAGTATAAAAACGAAAGGTACCTGATGCATAATGATGCTCCCTGGGAGTATTATAACATGTACATATTATTCTTATTTCAATTTCTGTTTAGAGTAAAGATGGAGGAAGTTACAGCTCATCATAATCGTCTTTTTTGAAACTAAAGTAATAAAGTGATCAAATAAAAAGCAAACATTTGTTTTATGATTATTCACATATGCAGAGATGGTGTTGGTGGTATAATAAATATAATATAATAATATAAGGAGAAAACTGTAGTAAGAAAAAATATCAGGCAGGACGAAATAAACAAAACAATTCATTCAAATAGATAAAGAAAAACAAATACTTAAACAGACATGTGAAAATAAACAAAATAAAGGCTAAATGGCTAAAAACAAAGCAGTAATAATAGAAGCCACTTTTTAAATCAAATTATTTCTTGAACTCGACATTTATTAGATTAAACCAGGCAATGATTTTCAAAAACCTTCTGAGCTATATTCAGTCCACAGATATTTAATGTTCAAACTGATTCACTTTATTGTTTTTGTAAATCTACACTCAGGTTTTAATAAAGTTGTGACAGGAGCCTGATGACCACTCAGTGACATCATCACCTCTCAGTGACATCATTACCACTCAGTGACATCATCACCCTCTCTTCAACAACGTCAGTGGGAACTGACGACAATTCAGTTTTATTTATAAATCCCAATATCACAGATCACAATTTGCCTCACAGGGCTTTACAGCATACGACATCCCTCTGTCCTTATGACCCTCACAGCTGATCAGGAAAAACTCCCCAAAAAACCCTTTAACAGGGAAAAACAACACTGTTGAAATTTTCAAAGTGACATTTATTTCTTAAAATTCACAGTTCATTCAATTAGCTCCCAAAACTTTTGAACAGAGGCTTTTCTAATACAAGTGTTAAATGTTGTGATTCCTTTATCAGAGGAGTTTTATTGAATTCATACTGTAGTCTGGTCTGAATGTCGTGTGAAAGCTGCACTGGAAATGTGTTCAATGAAAAGAAAAGTGGACATGTTGAATATTAATTTCCTCCACTGTGTGTCAGAGAGGATTTACAAATCACTGAAATCACTGCTCTCTGATTTTATCTGAGGTTTTCACAGCATTCAGTGTTCAGACTGAGTCGTAGCTTTAAACTGCTCAGGTTTGACGTGGAGCTCATTGACAGTATTTTACACACTGCTGAATGAATGAGTGAATGAATATGTGTTTTTTTTTTATCACTTTGTAATCACACAGAAATCTGCCCGGCCCACACAGCCCTACAAGATACAATAAACATGAAGGTAAACCAGGACCAGAGTCCAGCTGACACATTTTCAGACAGTAGTTTGTTTTTTAATAATAAATCATATTCATAAGATCATATTCATGTTTCCTAACTAAGCTCTTCATCTGAAAATATCTAGGTTAATGTAGTAAAAAGTAAAACGTACACAATTTTATTCTGAAATGTAGAATAAGTTAACAAAAAACAGAAAAACAAATTTGTGCTTGAATACAGCTGTAAATGTACAGCTGACACGATGAGTTCTTAAGTTTTATCATTTGAAAAATTATTTTTCAATATTTTCTGACACATTCAGACTAAACAAAACAAAAGTTGAGTCCTTTTCTCCTCCTCTCAGAGACGACACAGTTTATGACTGTTTTATGCATCATATCGACCTCACTCATATTTTAAAGGAGAAATAAACCCATTTTTAAAATAACACGTTCTTCCTGTGGCCTGAGACGATCCGAAGAACAATCAAAATCTAGAATCTAGAGTTATGAAAAACAAACTGAAACATGGCCTCAGATATTGAACATGATGTCACACACACACACACACATATATATATATATATATATATGTGTGTATATATATATATATATACACACATATATATTTACATGTATCTTCTCTGCACTGTGTTTCTTGTTTGGACTGGATCATTTTTACCCTGACAGCTCAGTCTATATTTCTTTTCTTGTATTTTTCTGTGTAATGTTAGTTGTTGTCTGTGTCTCTCCTGACGTGGTGTCTGCACCAGCCTGTGGCTCCTCCACCTCTCCTGACACATTTTTGTATCTTTTCTTTTTTTAATATTTGGATTTTCTGTAGTTTTATGTGTATAAATTTTAAGAATAATGAAATTAAAATGTGTGATGTCATCAGGTCTAAAGATATGGAGCTGCTCCACAGACGCTGAAGGTGAAAGACGTTGTGGATTTCTGATGATGGGAACATGTCAGTGTCAGGGCGGAGAACACACGATAGGACAAAGATCATTTGGGTGTAAAAAGAGAAAACATTGGTTGTCTATGGAGCAGCTCCAGGTGACATCACAGGTGTGAGACGTCCTTCTGTGGTTTGTCAGAGATCAGCTGATGTTCACCGATACTGACTGAACTCCACCTAAATATATAAAACAGGTGGAGTTCTCCTTTAAAGTCAGTGTTGGTCCAGCTCCCATGCTCCTCTGTAGTTACTTCATCCAGAGATGTGGACACGGAGTTGGAACGGTTTCTGTGGAGCTGACGAGTGTTGACTGGCGAGCAGAGATGATGTCGCTCTGCGGCAGATCTTCAGACTATCAGTTAGTTTCGGCCTGGTGTCGGCCTGCTTGGCTGACAGTAGCTCCACTGACGTGTGCACATGTGTGTGTGTTTTGTGTCTGAGGTGTGAACGACGTGAACTACAGCCTGTACCCGAGCCGGGAGCTGCAGAGGGACTGGCTGACGGCCTATCTGGAGAGTTACAAGCAGAGCTCAGGACATGAGGTCACTGTGACAGAGGCAGAAGTTACGCAGCTCTACATTCAAGTCTGCAAATTCTCACTGGTGAGTGTTTGTTGAAATGTGTCATTACGAGAGCCTCAGCACTTTGGAAAGACTTTGGAAAGTGACAAATCTCTCAGCACTTATTTCCTTTCTTTAAGTTCTGCTCTCAGAGAGACTCAGTATTATGAGATGTGAGTGTGTGTGTGTGTGTGTGTGTGTGTGTGTGCAGAGCTCTGAAACAACATGTGGCAACACCTCCCCATCACAATTTAACAATTTACTTTTCCAGCCTCCCAAAGCAAAGCGTCTGGGCCGGGCCGGGCTCGGCAGCTGACCCTCCACTGTTCAGAGTCTGATGGACTCCATCTGAGCTGATTAGAAACTGCCGCAGGGAAAAAATGAAAGACAGCAGCCAAAATTATGTTTCTTATGACCACAATTTTCATTCTTTGGTGGCTCAGATGGAGCTGGGCGATCCGTCTAAAAGTGCTTTCATAGCTCAACACAATATGCACAATTGTCCTGAGCAATTTCAGGGTTTGGTGTGAATGTCTCTTGAAATAGCCCAGAAATGATGAGGAGGCATATTACTTTTTAAAATAACTTGCGCCGCGGCCAAAAAACAGAGAGGGACAAGTGAGAGCGGGGAAAAGAAATAAAGCCTGGAATGGAGCGAGAGGCGATAACATCATGTTGATTGAAATCAGATTTTCTAGGACAAACCGAGGAGGACTCTCGACTCGAGGGAAGTGGGAGAAATTGATCACTGACGCTTAACAAGCCAAGTTTCCAGCTCCGCTCATTTTGACAAGCCGCGTGTCAAATGAAGGAAACTGAGCCTGATAACAGAGAAAAATCACAGCCGCTATTTCTCATCATTTCAAAGAACAGAGCTCAAACTTCTGTTTTTAAAAATATCCACAAATATTAGAATTGTATAAACCAAATGTCTTTATGAACCTTACTTCACGTTTATCCTCACAGTCTGTAATCACCTGGTTTTCCTTTGTCACGGAACAAAATATTCCATATTTCTCTCACATCACAATGACCTGAAAACACATCCTCACTGTGACCTCGTCACATGTCCACGTTTGGTCATGGACTTTCCACGTCCACATATGACGTCCAAGGTACCCTGGGTGTGTTGGTTGTTGACGTTCTGGGACGCCGTGTCAACTTCAGCCTGTTACATGCATTGTCTGTTTTCAAAATACACTTCTGTTTTCACAGGAAATGTACAGTTTGATACAGTCTCTTTCAAAATAAAAGCACTATGTCAGTACAACACCACCAACTGATGGTTTTTTCTTTCAACAACACACACACGTGGTTACATTTATCAATCAATCAATCAATCAATTTTATTTATAAAGCCTCTCGTCTCGTCTCGTCTCGTCTCGTTGTCTTTCGCTTATCCGGGTCGCAGGGGCAACAGCCTCAGAAGCCCAGACAGTCCTCTCCCCAGCCACCTCCGTCAGCTCTTCCGAGGGAACTCTGAGACGTTCCCAGGCCAGCCGGGCGATGTAATCCCTCCAGCGTGTCCTGGGGCGGCCCCGAGGTCTCCTCCCGGTTGGACATGCCTGAAACACCTCCCAAGGGAGGCGTCTGGAAGGCATCCTTACCAGATGCCCGAACCACCTCAACTGGCTCCTCTCGATGTGGAGAAGCAGCAGCTCTACTCCGAGTCCCTCCCGGATGTCCGAGCTCCTCACCCTATTTCTAAGGCTGAGCCCAGCCACCCTGCAGAGGAAACTCATTTCGGCCGCTTGTACTCGCGATCTCATTCTTTCGGTCACTACCCAAAGCTCGTGACCATAGGTGAGGGTTGGAACGTAGTTCGACCGGTATATCGAGAGCTTCGCTTTCTGGCTAAGCTCCCTCTTCACCACAACGGACTGGTTAAGCGTCCGCATCACTGCTGATGTCGCCCCAATCCGCCTGTCAATCTCCCGATCCAACCTACCCTCACTCGTGAACAAGATCCCGAGATACTTAAACTCCTTCACCTGAGGCAGGACCTCCCCCCTGACCTGGAGTGAGCAATCAACCCTTTTCCGGCTGAGGACCATGGCCTCAGACTTTGAAGTGCTGATTCTCATCCCAGCTGCTTCACACTCGGCTGCGAACCGACCCAGCGAGAGCTGTCACTGTTTGATGGAGTTAGGAGGACCACGTCATCCGCAAATAGCAGGGACGAGATCCTCCCGTCACCGAACCCTCCACCCTCCAACCCCCCCACCCCCCCCCCCCCCCCCCCCCGAGGCGCCGGACAGTTTGCCAGAACCTCTTTGGAGCCGATCGATAGTCTTTCTCCATGGCCTCACACCGAACTCCTCCCACGCCCGAGTTTTTGCCCGCCGCTTGGCCCGCCGGTACCTGTCAGCTGCTTCTGGAGACCCACAGACCATCCATGCCCTGTAGGCCTCCTTCTTCAGCCTGATGGCTTACCGCCGCGACTGGCCCCCGCGGCCTTGCAGCCACGGCTCGCAACAGCTGCCTCGACAATGGCAGAGCGGAACAAGGCCCATTTGGACTCAATGTCGCCCTCCGCCCTCGGGACGCAGTCGAAGCTCTCCGGGAGGTGGGAGTTGAAGATCATCTGAACGTTCCCAGCAGACCCTCACTGCTCGTTTGGGCCTGCCAGGTCTGCACGGCATCCTCCCCTGCCATCTGATCCAACTCACCACCAGGTGGTGATCAGTTGACAGCTCTGCTCCTCTCTTCACCCGAGTGTCCAGAACATATGGTCGTAGGTCAAATGATACGACTACAAAGTCGATCATTGACTTGCAACCTAGGCTGTCCTGGTGCCACGTGCACTGATGGACATCCTTATGTTTGAACATGGTGTTAGTTATGGCCAAACTGCGACCCACACAGAAGTCCAATAACTGCACACCACTCGGGTTCAGATCGGGCAGGCCGTTCCTCCCAGTCACGCCCCTCCAGGTCCTGCTGTCATTGCCCACGTGAGTGTTGAAGTCCCCCAGCAGAACAATGGAGTCCCTGGTCGGGGCACTGTCCAAAACCCGTCCCAGGGACTCCAAAAAGGGCGGGTGCTCTGAACTGCTGTTCTGCGCATAAGCGCAGACAACAGTCAGGACCCGTTCCCCGACCAGAAGGTGCAAGGACGCAACCCTTTCGTCTACTGGGGTGAACCCCAACGTACAGGCAGAGAGTCTGGGGGCTATCAGAAAGCCCATCCCGTAGCCAACACACACACGTGATGGCGTTTAGCCAACACACACATGTGGTTACATTTAGCCAACACACACACGTGGTTACATTTAGCCAACACACACATGTGGTTACATTTAGCCAACACACACATGTGGTTACATTTAGCCAACACACACACGTGGTTACATTTAGCCAACACACACATGTGGTTACATTTAGCCAACACACACACGTGGTTACATTTAGCCAACACACACATGTGGTTACATTTAGCCAACAAACACACGTGGTTACA
Organism: Epinephelus fuscoguttatus; assembly: GCF_011397635.1. Classification (NCBI taxonomy): domain Eukaryota; kingdom Metazoa; phylum Chordata; class Actinopteri; order Perciformes; family Serranidae; genus Epinephelus; species Epinephelus fuscoguttatus. Next base: position 46,964,724 of record NC_064755.1, read on the forward strand.
TTTAGCCAACACACACATGTGGTTACATTTAGCCAACACACACACGTGGTTACATTTAGCCGACAAACACACGTGGTTGCGTTTAGCCAGCACCCACACATGGTTACATTTAGCCAACACACACGTGATTACATTTAGCTAACACACACACGTGGGTACGGTTAGCCAACACAAACACATGATTATGTTTAGCCAACACACACACACATGGATACGTTTAGCCAACACCATACGTGGTTACGTTTAGCCAACACACACACGTGGTTATGGTTAGCCAACACACACACGTGATTATGTTTAGCCAGCACCCACACACGTGGTTACGGTTTGCCAACACACACACACACACACACACACACGTGGGTACAGTCAGCCAACACACACATGGTTACGGTTAGCCAACACACACACATGGTTACGGTTAGCCAACACACACACGTGGTTACAGTTAGCCAACACACACACGTGATTATGTTTAGCCAGCACCCACACACGTGGTTAAGGTTTGCCAACACACACACACGTGGGTACAGTCAGCCAACACACACATGGTTACGGTTAGCCAACACAAACACGTGATTATGTTTAGCCAACACACACATGCGGATACGTTTAGCCAACACACACATGTGGTTACATTTAGCCAACACACAGACATGGGTACGTTTAGCCAACACACACATGTGGTTACATTTAGCCAACACACAGACATGGGTACGTTTAGCCAACACACACATGTGGTTACATTTAGCCAACACCATACGTGGTTATGTTTAGCCAACACACACATGTGGTGACATTTAGCCAATACAAACACGTGGTTACGTTTAGCCAGCAAACACACATGGGTACATTTAGCCAACACACACATGTGGGTACGTTTAGCCAACACCATACGTGGTTACGTTTAGCCACCACACACACGTGGTTACATTTAGCCACCACACACACGTGGTTACATTTAGCCAACACACACACGTGGTTACATTTAGCCAACACACACACGTGGTTACATTTAGCCAAAACCATACGTGGTTACGTTTAGTCAACACACACACGTGGGTACGTTTAGCCAGCACACACATGTGGGTATATTTAGCCAACAGACACACGTGGTTATGTTTAGCCAACACACACACACGTGGTTACGTTTAGCCAACACACACACACGTGGTTATGTTTAGCCAACACACACACATGGTTACATTTAGCGACCACACACACGGTTACATTTTGCCGACACACACACGTGGTTACGTTTAGCTAAGACACACACATGGTTACGTTTAGCCAACACACACACATGGGTACGTTTAACCAACACACACGTGGTTATGTTTAGCCAATACACACACACGGGTAAGTTTTGCAAACACATACGTGGGTACGTTTAGCCAACAAACAAACGTGGGTACGTTTAGCCAACACACACACGTGGTTAAGTTTAGCTAACACACACACACATGATGGCATTTAGCCAACACACACACGTGGTTACGTTTAGCCGACACACACATGTGGTTATGTTTAGCCAAGACACACACATGGGTAGCCTATGTTTAGCCAACACACACACGTGGTTATGTTTAGCCAACACGCACACATGGGTACGTTTAGCCAACACACACACACATGGTTATGTTTAGCCAACACACACACGTGGGTACGTTACGTCAACACACACACGTGGTTATGTTTAACCAACACACAAATGTGGGTACGCTTAGCTGACACACACTTGTTACGTTTAGCCAACACACACACATGGTTTCGTTTAGCCAACACACACATGTCGGTACGTTTAGCTGACACACACTTGTTACGTTTAGCCAACACACACACGTGGGTACATTTAGCCAACACACACACATGGGTACGTTTAGCCAAGATTCCTTTTCAAGCTGAAACACTCAGTGCAACAGTTTTGAGAACCGATTAATTGTCTTTGTTTCGTTTTTTGATTTTTAGCAGAACTGCCAAAGATTGACTCACTCCAGCTTCTCTAATGTGACATTTGCTGTATAATAAATACATGATTTCAGGGTTTGGAGAGTTTTATCTGAGAAAACAATTTAAAGATCATTCTGGGCTGTGGGAAGTTGTCATGGTAACATTTCACAGTTTTTTTCTGGCATTTTATGGATCAAATGCTTAATCAAGAAAATGATTGTCGGATTATTTGCTGATGATAACGATGATCAGTACAATGTCAGTCTGTCCACCCAGAACAAGACTCTCTGCGTACAGGACAGTCTGTCACACTTTAAGCTTTTACTGTACAAAATATAATCCTGCAGTGTGATGAATGAAACACAAGATGCTATCATGGTGAAATAAAAAAGATCAGATTTCTGTCTAACAGTTCCTTGAACAGATCGACTCCACACAAAAATAACCTCAGTGAACAAAGAGCACATTCAGGCACTGTTCATTTAAACAACGTGTGGCAAAGATAAACAACAAACATATCATGTCATATCAGTGCTAAAACACAATCAATCAATCAGTCAATCAATTTTATTTATAAAGCCCAATATCACAAATCACAGTTTGCCTCACAGGGCTTTACAGCATACGACATCCCTCTGTCCTTATGACCCTCACAGCTGATCAGGAAAAACTCCCCAAAAAACCCTTTAACGGGGAAAAAATGGCAGAAAGCTCAGGAAGAGCAACTGAGGAGGGATCCCTCTTCCAGGACGGACAGACGTGCAATAGATGTCGTACAGAACAGATCAGCATGATAAATTAACAGTAATCCACATGACACAATGAGAGAGAGAGAGAGAGAGAGAGAGAGAGAGAGATGCAGGTAATGACAGTATCTTACAACAACATTAATGAAAGTAATAATATTATAGTTATAGTTCTGGCTACTGTGGTACAATATGTTGAAAGTATGTATTAATACCTGGCAGTATACATGTGTGACAATAGTCATATGTGTGTAATAGGCATCTGGCAGGACCACGGCAGCAGCACAGTCACACACGTCACACTATCCAGGCACCGCTGTGATATGAGTTAATCTGAGAGACAGACTTAAAATACAACACTACTGACAGCAGCAAATGCAACACAAAACAGACCCGGCTCCTTAACACAGCTCTGAATCAGCAGTGATGGAAGAACAGTACCCAGGTGGATGTGCTAACTTTCCTCGTTTACCGCCACGATGTGATGACAGAAAATAGCAGCACTAAAACATCACTTGGTATTTAGCCTGCACCGAGTTTGAAAGAGAGACAGAATAAGTTAGAGAAATAAAAAAGAAGTAACCACCATTACATTCTCAGTGGCCTCCATGCTGATTTCTACTGTTCACTAACCTGGGCTGCAACCAGGAGACAAATCCCCGACAGAGACTGTGTTCACAGCTGGGGTCTGTGATGGGAGGGAACTCTGTCACCAGGTAACCCACGTTAAAAACATACTCGTACACGTGTTGATTTTGGTTGGTTAAAGATTTTAAAATCATTTCTGGTCATCCCACCTGGTGAAACCCAGATGATGGATTTCATGATGTGTAAGTGAGTTTGGAAACTTTCCAAACAGCAGCGATGGCGTCGTCAGTCTGCTGCTGTTGTTTTGTGTGTGAGCTTTTTGTTCTGCCTTTTTGATGAACTGCATTAAACTCCATTATGTCTTTTTGTGTGCTGCTGGTGTCACTTGGTAATTGCTGTGAATAATCAGACTACATTGAAGTGACACTATAGTTCAGCATAGACGAGAATACAGATGAGGGAAGCAGCCTGCGCTGGAGGAAGCTGTGTGCCATCCACAAAGTCTGGCCTGGTGCCAAAGCTCTGCGGCGTGAAGCTGCCTCTCTCCCATCTTAATCCCTGGCACGCCGTGCCAAGACGCAGTGGGGTCTTTACGACTCGCCTCCTCCGCAGGGATCCCCCCTGATGTGGAGGCTGAAGCCTGCGGCTCTGTGATGTCACCCTGCCCGTTTCTCATCTGCGTTTTTCTCAATGGCTGCGTGTCACCGCCGCTCTGAGTGCATCGTTCGCCTCTTAATGGAGAGCAGTTATTAATCATAATGGAAACACGCTCAATATCTCCCTCCAACTAGAGACAGAGATTAGAGATGAAAATCTGCCAGTGAGGAGGAGAACGCCAAGGGAAAACCGCACATTGCTCTTCAAGTATTTCATTCCAGCCTTTATTTGATTATCAAATAAAAATGTGATTATATCACTGGGCCGCAGAACAGAGGTCTGTCTGGATCTTATTAGGACTCGCTATTAGTGGTCCTACCATGAAGATTTACAATAAGGGTGGAGAACAACAGAAATTTATGGAGGCAGGGAAGTCCGCAAGCCTAAGTGAGCAAAGCCATTAAGGAGGGAACCATTCAATACAGAGGTTTGTCATCCTGACTGAGCAGCAGCAGCAGCAGCAGCAGCAGCAGCAGCAGCAGCAGGGGCGGCGGCGGCGTGCAGCGGCGTGCAGCGGCGTGCAGCAGCAGTTAGAAGATGATCGGAGGTCATCGCAGTGTTTTTACAGTTCTGCTCTGTGGAGCACAGAAATGAAGCAAAGCATCAAAGACAAACAAACTTTATGAAAGCATGCAGCACCTTTTAATTTACAACAGTCACTGACACACATTAATGTGCAGACACCACAAGATTTATACAGTTTCTTAAAGTCCTGCAGGAAAATCACAGACTACAGTATGTTAATGAGTTTGATCGCTCTCTATCGGCCAATGAGATCCGTGCTGAAGACACATCTGACCCTGCTGTGATCTCACTGCAGACGTGTGCGTTTGAAGCTTCAGCTGGATCATCAGAGAGATGCTTATGTGCCAGTCACATGTTCAAGCTGCCATTCCTTCAGGCTGCGTCCACACTGATACTACTTCGTTTTGTATACGCCTCACCTTACACAGACACGCTTCAAAAACACTTCACACCCTGTTTTAGTTTGAACACTCTGGGGTGTGTTTTAGTTTGAACACTCTGGGGTGTGTTTTAGTTTGAACACTTTGGGGTGTGTTTTAGTTTGAACACTCTGAGGTGTGTTTTAGTTTGAACACTTTGGGGTGTGTTTTAGTTTGAACACTTTGGGGTGTGTTTTAGTTTGAACACTCTGAGGTGTGTTTTAGTTTGAACACTCTGGGGTGTGTTTTAGTTTGAACACTCTGGGGTGTGTTTTAGTTTGAACACTTTGGGGTGTGTTTTAGTTTGAACACTCTGAGGTGTGTTTTAGTTTGAACACTTTGGGGTGTGTTTTAGTTTGAACACTCTGAGGTGTGTTTTAGTTTGAACACTCTGAGGTGTGTTTTAGTTTGAACACTCTGGGGTGTGTTTTAGTTTGAACACTTTGGGGTGTGTTTTAGTTTGAACACTTTGGGGTGTGTTTTAGTTTGAACACTCTGAGGTGTGTTTTAGTTTGAACACTTTGGGGTGTGTTTTAGTTTGAACACTCTGGGGTGTGTTTTAGTTTGAACACTTTAGGGTGTGTTTTAGTTTGAACACTTTGGGGTGTGTTTTAGTTTGAACACTCTGAGGTGTGTTTTAGTTTGAACACTTTGGGGTGTGTTTTAGTTTGAACACTCTGAGGTGTGTTTTAGTTTGAACACTTTGGGGTGTGTTTTAGTTTGAACACTCTGGGGTGTGTTTTAGTTTGAACACTCCGGGGTGTGTTTTAGTTTGAACACTTTGGGGTGTGTTTTAGTTTGAACACTCTGGGGTGTGTTTTAGTTTGAACACTCTGGGGTGTGTTTTAGTTTGAACACTTTGGGGTGTGTTTTAGTTTGAACACTCTGGGGTGTGTTTTAGTTTGAACACTCTGGGGTGTGTTTTAGTTTGAACACTCTGAGGTGTGTTTTAGTTTGAACACTCTGAGGTGTGTTTTAGTTTGAACACTCTGGGGTGTGTTTTAGTTTGAACACTTTGGGGTGTGTTTTAGTTTGAACACTCTGGGGTGTGTTTTAGTTTGAACACTCTGGGGTGTGTTTTAGTTTGAACACTCCAGGGTTTGTTTTAGTTTGAACACTTTGGGGTGTGTTTTAGTTTGAACACTCCGGGGTGTGTTTTAGTTTGAACACTCCCGGGTGTGTTTTAGTTTGAACACTCTGGGGTGTGTTTTAGTTTGAACACTTTAGGGTGTGTTTTAGTTTGAACACTCTGAGGTGTGTTTTAGTTTGAACACTTTGGGGTGTGTTTTAGTTTGAACACTCTGGGGTGTGTTTTAGTTTGAACACTCCGGGGTTTGTTTTAGATTGAACACTGTGGGTGTGTGTTTTAGTTTGAACACTCCGGGGTGTGTTTTAGTTTGAACACTTTGGGGTGTGTTTTAGTTTGAACACTCTGGGGTGTGTTTTAGTTTGAACACTCCGGGGTTTGTTTTAGTTTGAACACTTTGGGGTGTGTTTTAGTTTGAACACTCTGGGGTGTGTTTTAGTTTGAACACTTTGGGGTGTGTTTTAGTTTGAACACTCTGGGGTGTGTTTTAGTTTGAACACTCCGGGGTTTGTTTTAGTTTGAACACTTTGGGGTGTGTTTTAGTTTGAACACTCCGGGGTGTGTTTTAGTTTGAACACTTTGGGGTGTGTTTTAGTTTGAACACTCTGGGGTGTGTTTTAGTTTGAACACTCTGAGGTGTGTTTTAGTTTGAACACTCTGGGGTGTGTTTTAGTTTGAACACTCTGAGGTGTGTTTTAGTTTGAACACTCTGGGGTGTGTTTTAGTTTGAACACTCTGAGGTGTGTTTTAGTTTGAACACTCTGGGGTGTGTTTTAGTTTGAACACTCTGAGGTGTGTTTTAGTTTGAACACTCTGGGGTGTGTTTTAGTTTGAACACTCTGAGGTGTGTTTTAGTTTGAACACTTTGGGGTGTGTTTTAGTTTGAACACTTTGGGGTGTGTTTTAGTTTGAACACTCTGAGGTGTGTTTTAGTTTGAACACTTTGGGGTGTGTTTTAGTTTGAACACTCTGGGGTGTGTTTTAGTTTGAACACTTTGGGGTGTGTTTTAGTTTGAACACTCTGAGGTGTGTTTTAGTTTGAACACTTTGGGGTGTGTTTTAGTTTGAACACTCTGAGGTGTGTTTTAGTTTGAACACTCTGAGGTGTGTTTTAGTTTGAACACTTTGGGGTGTGTTTTAGTTTGAACACTCTGAGGTGTGTTTTAGTTTGAACACTCTGAGGTGTGTTTTAGTTTGAACACTCTGGGGTGTGTTTTAGTTTGAACACTCTGAGGTGTGTTTTAGTTTGAACACTTTGGGGTGTGTTTTAGTTTGAACACTCTGGGGTGTGTTTTAGTTTGAACACTTTAGGGTGTGTTTTAGTTTGAACACTTTGGGGTGTGTTTTAGTTTGAACACTCTGAGGTGTGTTTTAGTTTGAACACTTTGGGGTGTGTTTTAGTTTGAACACTCTGAGGTGTGTTTTAGTTTGAACACTTTGGGGTGTGTTTTAGTTTGAACACTCTGGGGTGTGTTTTAGTTTGAACACTCCGGGGTGTGTTTTAGTTTGAACACTTTGGGGTGTGTTTTAGTTTGAACACTCTGGGGTGTGTTTTAGTTTGAACACTTTAGGGTGTGTTTTAGTTTGAACACTCTGGGGTGTGTTTTAGTTTGAACACTCTGGGGTGTGTTTTAGTTTGAACACTCTGAGGTGTGTTTTAGTTTGAACACTTTGGGGTGTGTTTTAGTTTGAACACTCTGGGGTGTGTTTTAGTTTGAACACTTTGGGGTGTGTTTTAGTTTGAACACTCTGGGGTGTGTTTTAGTTTGAACACTCTGGGGTGTGTTTTAGTTTGAACACTCTGGGGTGTGTTTTAGTTTGAACACTCCGGGGTTTGTTTTAGTTTGAACACTTTGGGGTGTGTTTTAGTTTGAACACTCTGGGGTGTGTTTTAGTTTGAACACTCTGGGGTGTGTTTTAGTTTGAACACTCCGGGGTGTGTTTTAGTTTGAACACTCCCGGGTGTGTTTTAGTTTGAACACTCTGGGGTGTGTTTTAGTTTGAACACTTTAGGGTGTGTTTTAGTTTGAACACTCTGAGGTGTGTTTTAGTTTGAACACTTTGGGGTGTGTTTTAGTTTGAACACTCTGGGGTGTGTTTTAGTTTGAACACTCCGGGGTTTGTTTTAGTTTGAACACTTTGGGGTGTGTTTTAGTTTGAACACTCCGGGGTGTGTTTTAGTTTGAACACTTTGGGGTGTGTTTTAGTTTGAACACTCTGGGGTGTGTTTTAGTTTGAACACTCTGGGGTGTGTTTTAGTTTGAACACTCTGGGGTGTGTTTTAGTTTGAACACTTTGGGGTGTGTTTTAGTTTGAACACTCTGAGGTGTGTTTTAGTTTGAACACTCTGGGGTGTGTTTTAGTTTGAACACTTTGGGGTGTGTTTTAGTTTGAACACTCCCGGGTGTGTTTTAGTTTGAACACTTTGGGGTGTGTTTTAGTTTGAACACTTTGGGGTGTGTTTTAGTTTGAACACTCTGAGGTGTGTTTTAGTTTGAACACTCTGAGGTGTGTTTTAGTTTGAACACTCTGGGGTGTGTTTTAGTTTGAACACTTTGGGGTGTGTTTTAGTTTGAACACTCTGGGGTGTGTTTTAGTTTGAACACTTTGGGGTGTGTTTTAGTTTGAACACTCTGAGGTGTGTTTTAGTTTGAACACTCTGGGGTGTGTTTTAGTTTGAACACTCTGAAGTGTGTTTTAGTTTGAACACTCTGGGGTGTGTTTTAGTTTGAACACTCTGGGGTGTGTTTTAGTTTGAACACTTTGGGGTGTGTTTTAGTTTGAACACTCTGGGGTGTGTTTTAGTTTGAACACTTTGGGGTGTGTTTTAGTTTGAACACTCTGGGGTGTGTTTTAGTTTGAACACTCTGAGGTGTGTTTTAGTTTGAACACTCTGGGGTGTGTTTTAGTTTGAACACTCTGGGGTGTGTTTTAGTTTGAACACTTTGGGGTGTGTTTTAGTTTGAACACTTTGGGGTGTGTTTTAGTTTGAACACTCTGAGGTGTGTTTTAGTTTGAACACTCTGGGGTGTGTTTTAGTTTGAACACTCTGGGGTGTGTTTTAGTTTGAACACTCTGGGGTGTGTTTTAGTTTGAACACTCTGAAGTGTGTTTTAGTTTGAACACTCTGGGGTGTGTTTTAGTTTGAACACTTTGGGGTGTGTTTTAGTTTGAACACTCTGAGGTGTGTTTTAGTTTGAACACTCTGGGGTGTGTTTTAGTTTGAACACTCTGGGGTGTGTTTTAGTTTGAACACTCTGGGGTGTGTTTTAGTTTGAACACTCTGAAGTGTGTTTTAGTTTGAACACTCTGGGGTGTGTTTTAGTTTGAACACTCTGAAGTGTGTTTTAGTTTGAACACTCCCGGGTGTGTTTTAGTTTGAACACTTTGGGGTGTGTTTTAGTTTGAACACTTTGGGGTGTGTTTTAGTTTGAACACTCCCGGGTGTGTTTTAGTTTGAACACTTTGGGGTGTGTTTTAGTTTGAACACTCTGGGGTGTGTTTTAGTTTGAACACTTTGGGGTGTGTTTTAGTTTGAACACTCCCGGGTGTGTTTTAGTTTGAACACTTTGGGGTGTGTTTTAGTTTGAACACTCTGGGGTGTGTTTTAGTTTGAACACTCTGGGGTGTGTTTTAGTTTGAACACTTTGGGGTGTGTTTTAGTTTGAACACTCTGGGGTGTGTTTTAGTTTGAACACTCTGAGGTGTGTTTTAGTTTGAACACTCTGGGGTGTGTTTTAGTTTGAACACTCTGAGGTGTGTTTTAGTTTGAACACTCCCGGGTGTGTTTTAGTTTGAACACTTTGGGGTGTGTTTTAGTTTGAACACTCTGGGGTGTGTTTTAGTTTGAACACTTTGGGGTGTGTTTTAGTTTGAACACTTTGGGGTGTGTTTTAGTTTGAACACTCTGGGGTGTGTTTTAGTTTGAACACTTTGGGGTGTGTTTTAGTTTGAACACTCTGGGGTGTGTTTTAGTTTGAACACTCTGGGGTGTGTTTTAGTTTGAACACTTTGGGGTGTGTTTTAGTTTGAACACTCTGAGGTGTGTTTTAGTTTGAACACTTTGGGGTGTGTTTTAGTTTGAACACTCCCGGGTGTGTTTTAGTTTGAACACTTTGGGGTGTGTTTTAGTTTGAACACTCTGGGGTGTGTTTTAGTTTGAACACTTTGGGGTGTGTTTTAGTTTGAACACTCCCGGGTGTGTTTTAGTTTGAACACTCTGAGGTGTGTTTTAGTTTGAACACTTTGGGGTGTGTTTTAGTTTGGACACTTTGGGGTGTGTTTTAGTTTGAACACTCTGGGGTGTGTTTTAGTTTGAACACTTTGGGGTGTGTTTTAGTTTAAACACTTTGGGGTGTGTTTTAATTTAACCACTTTGGGGTGTGTTTTAGTTTGAACACTCTGGGGTGTGTTTTAGTTTGAACACTCCCGGGTGTGTTTTAGTTTAAACACTTTGGGGTGTGTTTTAGTTTGAACACTCTGAGGTGTGTTTTAGTTTAAACACTTTGGGGTGTGTTTTAGTTTGAACACTCTGGGGTGTGTTTTAGTTTGAACACTTTGGGGTGTGTTTTAGTTTGAACACTTTGGGGTGTGTTTTAGTTTGAACACTTTGGGGTGTGTTTTAGTTTAAACACTCTGGGGTGTGTTTTAGTTTGAACACTCCCGGGTGTGTTTTAGTTTGAACACTCCCGGGTGTGTTTTAGTTTGAACACTCTGGGGTGTGTTTTAGTTTGAACACTTTGGGGTGTGTTTTAGTTTGAACACTTTGGGGTGTGTTTTAGTTTGAACACTCTGGGGTGTGTTTTAGTTTGAACACTCCCGGGTGTGTTTTAGTTTGAACACTCCCGGGTGTGTTTTAGTCTGAACACTCCGGAGTGTGTTTTAGTTTAAACACTCCGGGGTGTGTTTTAGTCTGAACACTCTGGGGTGTGTTTTAGTTTGAACACTCTGGGGTGTGTTTTAGTTTGAACACTCCGGGGTGGGTTTTAGTTTTTAACACTCCGGGGTGTGTTTTAGTTTAAACACTCTGGGGTGTGTTTTAGTTTGAACACTCTGGGGTGTGTTTTAGTTTGAACACTCCGGGGTGGGTTTTAGTTTTTAACACTCCGGGGTGTGTTTTAGTTTGAACACTCCGGGGTGTGTTTTAGTTTGCACAATCCGGGGTGTGTTTTAGTTTGAACACTTTGGGGTGTGTTTTAGTTTGAACACTTTGGGGTGTGTTTTAGTTTGAACACTCTGGGGTGTGTTTTAGTTTGAACACTCTGGGGTGTGTTTTAGTTTGCACAATCCGGGGTGTGTTTTAGTTTGAACACTCTGGGGTGTGTTTTAGTTTGAACACTCTGGGGTGTGTTTTAGTTTGAACACTTTGGGGTGTGTTTTAGTTTGAACACTTTGGGGTGTGTTTTAGTTTGAACACTTTGGGGTGTGTTTTAGTTTAAACACTCTGGGGTGTGTTTTAGTTTGAACACTCCGGGGTGGGTTTTAGTTTTTAACACTCCGGAGTGTGTTTTAGTTTAAACACTCCGGGGTGTGTTTTAGTCTGAACACTCTGGGGTGTGTTTTAGTTTGAACACTCCGGGGTGGGTTTTAGTTTTTAACACTCCGGGGTGTGTTTTAGTTTAAACACTCCGGGGTGTGTTTTAGTTTGCACAATCCGGGGTGTGTTTTAGTTTGAACACTTTGGGGTGTGTTTTAGTTTGAACACTTTGGGGTGTGTTTTAGTTTGAACACTCCCGGGTGTGTTTTAGTTTGAACACTTTGGGGTGTGTTTTAGTTTGAACACTTTGGGGTGTGTTTTAGTTTGAACACTTTGGGGTGTGTTTTAGTCTGAACACTCTGGGGTGTGTTTTAGTTTGAACACTTTGGGGTGTGTTTTAGTTTGAACACTTTGGGGTGTGTTTTAGTTTGAACACTTTGGGGTGTGTTTTAGTCTGAACACTCTGGGGTGTGTTTTAGTTTGAACACTTTGGGGTGTGTTTTAGTTTGAACACTTTGGGGTGTGTTTTAGTCTGAACACTCTGGGGTGTGTTTTAGTTTGAACACTCCCGGGTGTGTTTTAGTTTGAACACTCTGGGGTGTGTTTTAGTTTGAACACTCTGGGGTGTGTTTTAGTTTGAACACTCCCGGGTGTGTTTTAGTTTGAACACTCTGGGGTGTGTTTTAGTTTGAACACTCTGGGGTGTGTTTTAGTTTGAACACTCCCGGGTGTGTTTTAGTTTGAACACTCCCGGGTGTGTTTTAGTTTGAACACTCCGGGGTGGGTTTTAGTCTGAACACTCTGGGGTGTGTTTTAGTTTGAACACTCCCGGGTGTGTTTTAGTTTAAACTCTCCGGGGTGGGTTTTAGTCTGAACACTCTGGGGTGTGTTTTAGTTTGAACACTCCGGGGTGGGTTTTAGTTTTTAACACTCCGGGGTGTTTCTTTACAGCCTGTGGTCACAACACGTCAAGCCAAAACGTGACAGTGAGCTCCTCATACCTTTCATGATTTCATCCTTCCTGTGTGGGAAACTTTACTCTTTTCCCATCGTCATGACTTCCTGCAGTGCTGGATGATGCTCCTGGTATCGCCAACATGTCACTGTGTTGCTTTGTAGCGCCTCCTAATCTGTTTTCTGCCACCTTGACCTCCGTATACTTGCGTGTTGCTTTCAGTAATGTCTCCACCTCGTCATCGGTCCAAACAAAGAAATCTCTGCTCTCACTTTCTGCCATCTCCTTTGTGTTTTCTGTAACTAAGCAACCAACCATGGACAATCTGCTTCCTGTTTACATTGGGGGGCAGTGTAGGGCAGTGGTCATGTGATGTGTGTTTTCAGGTATGTAGTAGATTGGACATCTCACAATCTCCTCTTTAATGTCACTGCTGTAGTTTTAATAAAACCTTCTCATTCTCTGCATTTGACTGTTTTTATTGTTGCTGTGTATCCGTCAGTTATGGCAGACTTTGTTCTTGTTATTTCATGTTTTTGTCTTTTTCCTGTTTTTTTTTTTTCCATAATTCCTTGATAGACATTGCTGCTCATGTTCTTATGGAGTTTTTTTGTCATTATTTTGGGATTTCTTTTATATTTTTGTTTCCTTGCAGCACATTGGGTGTGAACTCAACTCAGTGCATTGATGATGTTCACTGTCATGGATCACACCAAGTCCAGTATTTTCATGTTGTGATAAAATGAATAAAAACCAGTGAAACATTCAAACACTTTGAAAACCAGTCTGAATCATGAAACTGTCGCTGTGGCTCTTTAATGTGTTTTTCTTTCTCTTCCAACAGGCCTCCAACTTCTTCTGGGGTCTTTGGGCCATCCTGCAGTCACGCTTCTCCTCCATCGACTTTGACTTCCAAAGGTTTGTATTGACGCAGGCCGCTCAAAGGTCCCATCACGCTTAGAGAAAAAAGCCTTTTCCATGTGGTGACCTCGTGTCCACAGCTGGAGGAGTTTGTGTGTGGGTGTCACTTTGTATAAATGCTTCTCCAGTTTCTTTTGAGCATTAAATGCTGCACAAAACAGAGAAACTGTCAATATTCAGGTGGACATGCTCCTGACATGAAGCATTAACACCTCGTCAGCTGCGGTTTAACGCAGAGGAAAGTATGATATTAGTACGACTTGATGGGACTGTCTTGTTATTTAACATCAGCATGCATCACTGAAACACTCACACATGGAAAAATATATCCTCAGCATTCCATTCAAGCTCTCAGTATTTTACTGCAGTGTTTAGACAAACAGGATCTTCATTAGAGTTTCCTGACAAAGAATTTGTTGGCAGAGAAGTTGCAGTAAAGAGTCGGGAACTTGAGCCCAGAGTGTGGAAATATTTCAGACTTTGTGTATCCAGAATCTGGCACAAAGCAGGCAGGACGAGCACACGTCTTCCTGTCACCTCTAAAAGCAGACAAACTGTTTACACATGACGTTCTTTGCTCTGAAACCACAGATCCTGAAGAGATGAAAGCCCCGGCCTCCACAAAGGAATCAGAAGTCATTTCTTTTATTTTCAGATGGATTATGATCCATGCAGTTATCTTTAAACAGGTCCAGGAGACATTCCTCTCGACCAGCCAGCAGACAATAAAGTTCAGGAGGGCCAAATGTTTCCCTGCACCCCCACTCCCAGCGCCCCACACCCGCCACAGTTGTGATCGTGATCCTAATCACTATTGACATACGGCACCCTCCCCTCTGTGTGGCTTTCTCTGCTCGCCTGCTAGATCAGCGACAGGGCCCCCGCCTCATTTCGATCTGGACCTGGGAGGAAATGTGATCCAGAGGGGTGCCGAGGCACAGAGGCGCTATTGTTCCCGGGCCGTCGGTCCTCCCTTACATATACGTCTCTCATCCCGGGCCGGGCCACATGCGCCTGCTAGACGTCTGCTCCCCTAAGCCGCCGCCGGAGGTTGTCCATAAGTGCACGCTGAGGGTCGGGTTACCTTCCTTTAACTGAAATGAGCTCAGAGCGCAACAGTAATGATGGAGAACCAGGTTTAAAACCTTCACCATCCAGCCGACCTCCAAACACTCACACAAACCCATATATGATAATTCCCTGAGCCAACGCTGCTCTGAGGAGTCTCCATCATTCAGCCTGCAGACAAAGAGACAATATGGACGTCTCGCTGTCATATGGATCACTGTACATTCATTCTGTTGATCTGTTCTACTGTCAGTGTGTCCGTCCTGAAGAGGGATCCCTCCTCAGTGTCTCTTCTTGAGCTTTCAACCATGTTTTTGGGGAGTTTTTCCTGGTGAGAGGGCCCTCTGAGCCGCACTGTGCTTTGTCATATGAGGCTGTTAAAATAAAACTGAAATGAATTGATAGTTTGTCCAGCCTTTCATCTCGTGCTTTAAATACAGCAACAATGAGCACCACAGTCACAGCACAGCACCTCCTGAGGCTGTCCTTGTCATTTGTTTAAATAGCATAAAGAAAGCTACATTTACATTGAATAGATGAGCAGTAAGTAATGTTGCCGTGACTTTCTTATTCTGTCTTGCAGAGGAGGTTTAATTGGATGCATAAAGGCCAGGTCACATCCGGATTTACAATAGCTAGCTGACAGTCAGTGAGCTGCTTCTTTTCTCAGAGCTTTTCATTCGTCTGCAGAGTGAAGTGATTGAAATCCTGCACATACTGAGAACAAAATGCCGGGGGGGGGGGGGGGGTAAACTGCACAGCACAGAGGTGATGGAAGGAGGAAGCTCTGGGAGCTAGTAGCGTTAGCATATCACAGCTGGTTGGTGTGCGTTCTGTGAGTAGTCACCTGTCTGCCGTGACCTGAAAGGTCCTGACACACCAAGCCAACAGTCAGCCTTTGGTCAGTGTTGGGCCGTCAGTGAGCCTCTGTCACCCTCAACAGTGTGGCAGCTTTTTGTTTTTGGCCGATTCAGCACTATGAATCAGAGCCAATCAGAGCCCACCGGAGCCAATCAGAGCCTGTTGGTGAACATTTGTCCTCATCACAGTGGTGTGTCCAGCACTGTTGCCCCTCATCGGCCCACAGTGGCTTCTTTTTGGCCGATTCACGGTGTTGAATCTGCAGCAATGATGGCAGAGCCTGTCGGTGAATGACCTCCCTCTGACTGTGAGCTGAGCTCAGGTGAGTGGCAGAGAAGCGTCAGTGAGTGAAGGAGGAGCTAAAGTCCAGAGGGAGTGATACCAAAACCAACTTGTTCCATGAGGTCAGATTATTTTTCTCTTTAGCAGAAATGTTTCCTGATGGTCTGTGTTATTGTTCACTGGAACACGGTAAATATACTCTGATTGTGTTGTTCACGTGCTAACTGGCTAACTAGCATCAAGACGCTCTTCCTGTTTCCCTTTTTCAATGATGAATACAGACGACCGCCGTCTGCTGCTGTGGAGACTTGTTTCCTCTCAGCAGGAGCAGAACAGACGCTCGTCCTTTACCTGACAGTGATCGCATCACACTGCTGCTCTCTGCCTTTATGATGAAGCAGTTGTTTTTGCTGAAGGAGATAGGAAGTCAGAGTTCAACCCTGAATGTGTGTGTGTGTGTGTGTGTGTGTGTGTGTGTTTCCTCTCTTCGTTATCCCCCTGAGCCAAATCTGTGCAGACTTCCCAACGAGTGACAGGCGTCTCCCCTGCCTCGTGCGGTAACCAGGGCCAGATGGAGATGTGACAATAGGGAGCCACAAGGGGAATGCAAACCCGCCCTCTCTCCGCTGGCCATATTTACTCTCCTTATATGATTTTCTTCATGTGTTGAAAGTGTCTGCGAGTCAGCGGTTTAGATTTGTGGACGTGTTGGCGAGGTGAGCCGCTGTTTGACAAAGACATTATTATGAGGAAATGAAGAGGAGGAGGCCCACTGTTTGGAAAAGCCCTGCTGCAAAATGGAGCGACGTGTGCACAAAAGCACATTGTGAAATGAAATACCTGCTTTTTTCTTCTACTCCTGCTAAACAGAGAGACGTCTCAGTTTCATCTGTGGTGATGATAAATGTTCAGCACACCAGTTTGAGGTGTCGGCCTCAATAAAAACAGGGCTGAATGGGATCACCTGTGGACGCTGCTGTTCTTTAAATGACTATAATTTGACCTGTGGAGGGTTGGGGTGTGACGAATAATTACATTAACACTGACTTCTTGTTTCATTGTTTTGAATTAGTCAACATTTTATAGCTCTTTTCAGGTTTTATTTGAACTGACTGAAGGTCCATTTGATGACATTGTAAATTTGCCAAGTGCATTTTTCACCTTTCCAGTGTAGAAGCAGGAATAATGTGAATGTGTGTGAAGATATTTTATAGATACAATGCTGCGAGTTCAGAGAGAATAACTTACAGAGGCAGTCTTTAATTCTAAATGCTGTGGATTGACATTTTGGGACATTTTGACTTAAGAATAAAAGCCAATAATCATGTGACTGACATAGTTAACAGGACTGTTTTTCACAAGCTGCTTGATCCAGGTACTGAAGGTGCTGCTTCAGAAACAATAAACATGGTCATCTTAAAGGATTAATCTCATATCAATGAAAGTTTATCTGTGAACATATGACTGTTGAGATTGCCATCAGTCCATCAGTGGATTGTTTCCTCTGGGTTCAAAGAGAGTAACTGCCCCAAGTAAGGGAGTTCAAGTATCTCAGGGTCTTCAGGTTCACAGTGAGGGTAAAATGGAGCGTGAGATGGATTGATGGTTTCGTGCAGCTGTGCCGGACCAACGTGGTTCAGAGGGAGCTGAGCAAGAAGGCGAAGCTTTCGATTTATTGGACCATCTATGACAACCCTCACCTATGGTCATGAGCTCTGGGTAGTGACTGAAAGAATGAGGTCACAGATACAAGCATCTGACATGAGTTTCCTCTGTAGGGTGTCTGGGCTCAGCCTTAGAGATAGGGGGAGGAGTCAGACATCTGGAGGGAGCTCGGAGTAGAGCCGCTGCTCCTTCATGTTGAGGTGGTTCAACATCTGATCAGGATCCTCCTGGTCCAGCTGGTAGGAGGCCCCGGGGCAGACCCAGAACACACTGGAGGGATTATAGATCTCATCTGGTCTGGGAACACCTCGGGGTCCTCCAGGAGGAGCTGGAGAGAGGGACGTCTGGAGGACTTTGTTCAGTCTGCTGCTCCAGAGACCTTCCCCAGATAAGTGGATGGATGGATGGATGGATGGATGGATGGATGAAATTGCCATGATCTGAAACAGGTGTGTATTGTTCCTTCAGAGGTGACCCTAAGTGAAGACAGAAACACGTGTGTGAGCAGACAACAGAAGTCAGCCTCTGACACAATAATTAGAGAGTAGCTCTACCCAGAGATACAGGTGGGGAATAGAGTGAAGTAACTAAAAGGCATGTGTCTGAATTATCTTTTTGTCTCAGTGAGCAATAAAAGAGAGAAAACTGATTCGGCATTGAGGAGTTCAGTGAAAGCACTGATTAAAGGACAAACTCCTCTCTGTGCCTCCATTTTCTGTGCTTTTCAAACTTCACTTAATTTCAAAGGGGATAGTATAATGGCCAAGGGCAACAGCGTACTCAGACATCAGATTTACTGAAGCGTTCGATAATATGGTTTCAACAAATACAAAACCACTTTTCTCGCAGTTAAGTTCTGAGGCTTTGGCACAGCTTTCAGACTCACTGCTGTGCTGAATAGAGACTGGATGCTATATTGTTATGCAAGTTTGCAAACAAATGGTGGCCACCTTGAGCTGTAAGCAGGGGCTGCAGAGTGACCCGGAGTGAACGCCGGACGAACACATTATTGTATCTTCACTTCAGACTGATGAAGAGTCTACATCTTTAAGATTTATGCTGCTACATATTTATGTTAGACACATTGAGGGTGAAACGCAGACACACAACATGTGATCCATATCTGTTCTGGTTCACTAGACGAAAAGCTCTGGAGACCAAAGGTCAGACACGTCAAAGAGAACGTCAAGTGCTTTAAATATCTGTGACAAACATTGAATAATTAAATTAAATACAAACTGATGGTTATTTATATGTTATTATTATTACTTAAGCTTCTCCTAGCATATTTTTCACATTTGCAAAGTGAACTGACTCATCTGTTTTTCCTGTCTGTGACGCTGCAGGAGATTTGTCAAGTCTGAGAAAATAACTGATGATGTCACTGTGATCATCTCAGCTTCAGGTTTAAAGATTTCTTAAGACTTTGGACTCTTGAGTTGGCATTTACCGTAAAGAAAAGGTCAGATACAGAGGGTCTTATCTAATATTCAGTTCAAGTCAATTCAGTTTTATTTATAAAGCCCAATATCACAAATCACAATTTGCCTCACAGGGCTTTACAGCATACGACATCCCTCTGTCCTTATGACCCTCACAGCTGATCAGGAAAAACTCCCCAAAAAACCCTTTAACGGGGAAAAAACGGTAGAAACCTCAGGAAGAGCAACTGAGGAGGGATCCCTCTTCCAGGACGGACAGACGTGCAATAGATGTCGTACAGAACAGAATCAACATGATAAATTAACAGTAATCAGTATGACACAATGAGAGAGAGAGAGAGAGAGAGAGAGAGATGCAGGTAATGACAGTAGCTTACAACAACATTATTGAAAGTAATAATATTATAGTTATAGTTCTGGCTACTGTGGTACAATATGTTGAAAGTATGTATTAATATCTGGCAGTATACATGTGTGACAATAGTCATATGTGTATAATAACAGTAGAAGTATGACTAATGACTAATGATGGCAGCAGCAGCAGGAGGCATCTGGCAGGACCACGGCAGCAGCACAACCACACACGTCACGCTGTCCAGGCACCGCTGTGATATGAGTTAATCAGAGAGACAGTGGAGCACAAAGGCTCCGGAGAAGAAGCCGAGTTAGTGACATCCAGAATGGCCGAGTTAGCAAGATGCAGTAATAGAATACCAGAGAGAGAGAGAGAGAGAAGGAGAGAAGGTGCCCAGTGTATTATAGGGGGGTCCTCCGGCAGACTAGGCCTAAGTCAGCCTAACTAGGGGCTGGTACAGGGCAAGCCTGAGCCAGCCCTAACTATAAGCTTTATCAAAGAGGAAAGTAGGCCTTAGTGAAAGGGCTCTGAACTGGTTTAAAAACTACCTATTTGAAAGAACTCAGTGTGTCTCAGTAGAAAACTACACCTCAGCCCTTCTTAATGTAAACAAAGGTGTCCCTCAAGGTTCTATTTTGGCACCTATCTTATTTTCAATTTTTACTAATGATTTAGGTAATGCAGTAGTCCAGCACATTTTCACTTATACGCAGATGACACAATTATTTACACAATGGCACCCTCTTTAAACCAAGCCTTAGAGTTCCTGCAGGATGCCTTTCAAACATTACAGCACTCCCTGCTGAAGTTAAAATTGGTTCTAAATTCAAAGAAGACCAAATTTATGACCTTCACTCTATCTCGTTCCAATATAGTTGTTCCTACGATCTCGACATTGGACGGTACGTCTTGAACGAGTTACTTCTTATAAATATTTAGGTATGTGGCTTGATGACAAGATGTCTTTTAATGTACATATTGACAAATTGCTGAAGAAGCTTAGGCAGAAACTGTTTTTTTTTTCAAAAAATGTTTCCCATTCGAAGCCAGAAAGAAACTTGTGCAAAGCTTGTTGTTATCTGTTTTGGATTATGGAGATGTGATATATATGCATGCAGCATCTTCCCTGCTTAAAAAGCTGGACTCTGTTTATCATGCAGCAATCCGTTTTTTAACGAGTGCAGGCTCACGCACACACCACTGCACCTTATATGAATCGTTAGGATGGCCCTCCCTATACCAGAGGAGAAAAGCACACATGTTGACTTTTACTTTTAAAACATTAGTTGGAAAATTACCATCTTATATCTCCAGACTTCTGTCTTTTTATACGAACACCTACAGCACTAGACGAGCAGCAAATGGGATGTTTTTAAATGTTCCCCAGATGCAGTCGCATCTTGGTAAAACCTCATTTTCTTTCTATGCCCCCTCATTATGGAATGAGTTGCAAGATAAAATTAACCTACAGTCCCTCCCTACTGTAAATGTGTTTAAAGGTATTTTAAAATCAGCCCTTCAGGAAAAGTGCAGTTGTTTTAATTAATGTTCACTTAAGATTGCCCTTTACTGTTGATTTTTTATATTTCATGTTTTCATAGTATATGTATGTTTTATTGTTTTATGTATGGAACTTACGTGTGCTGTCTTGGCCAGGACTCCCTGCAAGAAGAGATCTTGCATCTCAATGGGACATTTCCTGGATAAATAAAGGCTAAATAAAAAATAAAAATAAAATAAGTCTAGTCTTAAATGTGGAGACGGTGTCTGCCTCCCGGACCGTAACAGGAAGATGATTCCACAGGAGAGGAGCCTGATAGCTGAAGGCTCTGGCTCCTGATCTACTTTTGGAGACTTTAGGGACCACGAGTAACCCTGCGTTCTCAGAGCGCAGTGTTCTGGTGGGATAATATGGCACTATGAGCTCTCTAAGATATGACGGAGCTTGACCATTTAGAGCTTTATAAGTTAACAGTAGGATTTTAAATTCAATTCTGGATTTTACAGGGAGCCAGTGCAGAGAAGCTAAAACAGGAGAGATATGATCGCGTTTCTTAGTTCCTGTTAGTACACGTGCTGCTGCATTCTGAATTAGCTGGAGAGTTTTTAAGGACTTACTAGAGCTACCTGATAACAGAGAGTTACAGTAATCCAGCCTAGAGGTAACAAAAGCGTGGACCAATTTTTCTGCATCTTTTCGGGTCAGGATAGGCCTAATTTTCACAATATTACGCAGATGAAAAATGCAGTCCGTGAGGTTTGTTTTAAATGAGAATTAAAAGACAAATCTTGATCAAATGTTACTCCGAGGTTTCTTACAGTAGTGCTAGAGGCCAGAGCAATGCCATCAAGAGAAACTATGTCATCAGATAAAGAGTCTCTGAGTTGTTTGGGGCCAAGAACAATAACTTCAGTTTTGTCTGAATTTAACATCAGGAAATTGGTGCTCATCCAGTTTTTTATGTCTTTAAGGCAGTTATGGAGTTTAGTTAATTGATTACTTTCTTCTGGCTTCATCGATAAATACAACTGAGTATCATCCGCATAACAATGGAAATTTACAGAGTGATTTCTAATGATGTTACCTAAAGGAAGCATATATAGAGTAAATAGGATTGGTCCGAGCACAGAACCTTGCGGAACTCCAAAACAAACTTTAGTACGTAAGGACGATTCATTATGAACGTGAACAAACTGAAAACGATCAGATAAATAAGATTTAAACCAGCTCAGTGCAGAACCTTTTAGGCCAATTAAGTGATCCAGTCTCTGCAGTAGAATTTGATGGTCAATTGTGTCAAACGCTGCACTAAGATCTAATAAAACAAGTACAGAGACAAGTCCTTTGTCTGAAGCAATCAGAAGGTCATTTGTAATTTTAACTAGTGCTGTCTCAGTGCTATGATGCACTCTGATGCAGAGATCAGAGCAGAGCTTCAGAGAGACAGATCAGCAAAACTTTATTGATTATTTAAGAAGCTAAAAGTTTGATTCAGGTTCCTCTGTCAGGTTTATAACTACAGTTTTTACTTTGGATATTTGCTGCAGTGAGATTCTGTAACATATGAACACAGCAGAGATCACAGAGGAGCTGCTGTCAGACTCCACATTAAGACAGGTGAGACTGGGGACATTTCCCATCATCCATCCATCATCCATCCATCCATCCATCCATCCATCCATCCATCATCCATCCATCCATCCATCCATCCATCCATCCATCCATCCATCAGTCCATCCATCCATCCATCCATCCATCCATCCATCCATCCATCCATCATCCATCCATCCATCCATCATCCATCATCCATCCATCCATCATCCATCCATCCATCATCCATCCGTCCATCATCCATCCATGATCCTCTTTTTGGGGACTGGGGACATTTCCCATCATCCATCCATCCATCCATCCATCCATCCATCCATCCATGATCCTCTTTTTGGGGACTGGGGACATTTCCCATCATCCATCCATCCATCCATCCATCCATCATCCATCCATCCATCCATCCATCCATCCATCCATCCATCCATCCATCCATCATCCATCCATCCATCCATCCATCCATCCATCCATCCATCCATCATCCATCCATCATCCATCCATCCATCATCCATTCATCATCCATCCATCCATCCATCATCCATCCATCATCCATCCATCCATCATCCATCCATCATCCATCCATCCATCATCCATCCATGATCCTCTTTTTGGGGACTGGGGACATTTCCCATCATCCATCCATCCATCCATCCATCCATCCATCCATCATCCATCCATGATCCTCTTTTTGGGGACTGGGGACATTTCCCATCATCCATCCATCCATCCATCCATCCATCCATCCATCCATCCATCCATCATCCATCCATCCATCCATCCATCCATCCATCATCCATCCATCATCCATCCATCCATCATCCATTCATCATCCATCCATCCATCCATCATCCATCCATCCATCATCCATCCATCATCCATCCATCCATCATCCATCCATCATCCATCCATCCATCATCCATCCATCATCCATCCATGATCCTCTTTTTGGGGACTGGGGACATTTCCCATCATCCATCCATCCATCCATCCATCCATCCATCCATCCATCCATCCATCATCCATCCATCATCCATCCATGATCCTCTTTTTGGGGACTGGGGACATTTCCCATCATCCATCCATCCATCCATCCATCCATCCATCCATCATCCATCCATCCATCCATCCATCCATCCATCCATCATCCATCCATCATCCATCCATCCATCATCCATTCATCATCCATCCATCCATCCATCCATCATCCATCCATCATCCATCCATCCATCATCCATCCATCCATCATCCATCCATCCATCCATCATCCATCCATCATCCATCCATCCATCCATCCATCCATCATCCATCCATCATCCATCCATGATCCTCTTTTTGGGGACTGGGGACATTTCCCATCATCCATCCATCCATCCATCCATCCATCCATCATCCATCCATCATCCATCCATCCATCCATCCATCCATCCATCATCCATCCATCCATCCATCCATCCATCATCCATCCATCCATCCATCATCCATCCATCCATCCATCCATCATCCATCCATCATCCATCCATCCATCCATCCATCATCCATCCATCATCCATCCATCCATCATCCATCCATCCATCCATCATCCATCCATCATCCATCCATCCATCATCCATCCATCCATCCATCCATCATCCATCCATCCATCCATCATCCATCATCCATCCATCATCCATCCATGATCCTCTTTTTGATTTGATTTTATTCACAGAGAAAGTTTATTCTGAACTGACTGACTGCAGAGAGCTGAAAACCAAATCTGACACAAGAGAAGAGGAAAGGTTACAGAATGATTGGATTTAAACTCTTTTGGTTAAATTCCATTTCTTTAGTCCGAAGCTGGTGAAGTTAAATGGTGGAGTTCAGTTAATGCTTCCATTGATGTTCTGTGTGAAATGAATTACAGGAGCTGTATGAATCTCAGAATGGACACAGCTCTGCCTTTGTGTCATTCACTGGTGTCTGAAGTCCTGGTTTAACATTTGACTCCATTATATTGTGATCTGCACCATAAACATCCAAGGACAGAGGCTGGTGTATTCTGACTAAAAGCTTTGGAGAGAAATCTTATGGTTTATTTTCTCTTCTCTCCTGCTGCAGATACGCCACGGCACGACTCAACTTCTACTTTGAGAAGAAAGAGGAATATTTTGGATTGACTATAATCTAGAAACAGAGGACCAAGGACCGGCATTTTTTAAATCAGACGCAGCGTCACTGCTCTATGAGACCAAGAAGTTGTGGCAAACATCATATAATACTCCTGTACAGTGGAAACAAAGGCACAGACCGAGTGTATACATGTTCTCCCCCTGTGTGTTATTCCAGGCTGTAGTGTGAGATAATATGTTTTGCTATCTCTGTGATTTTTAGAATATTTGTTTGACCACAGTCAGTATGCCGATAAGCCTTTTTGGCAAATTGAGCCAAAGCTGGTGCCAGAAACACATTAATTGTTCCCACATTTAGCCGAGTCGCATGTAGCCACAAAAACTGAGCCTGATCATAAAACCCATAAGAGGCTTATTTGCATGCTTATTCAGCGTGCACCACAGCTCTGATGGAAAACAACTTTCCAGTTCAACTTATTTACTGGACCCAGCAGTGCATTATTTTAACTGGCTCTCTGTCCTCTACACTATTGTTGTAAAACCTGACAAGATGTTCTCACACTAAATCTCAATTTTTGTTGACTTATTTAAGTGTTTAAAACAGTATCTGATTCTGAATGAGCTCTGTGCAGTTAATATATGAATCATATCACAAATCAGTCTGTATTGTGTATTGTAGCAGCTATAGTGAAATACTCAGCATCAGACATTTGTTAGAAATATTCACTGTAAAAATCATCTGTGCTCAGTGACTGACTCAAAGTGCTGTTACCTGACGTTAACAGAACAAACTCTGCAGCAGCTTATTGAATTAATAACAGGTGGGTTTGATGAGGTGGTGCTATTGAACTAGAACACTGTTATTAATGATTTTATTCCAAATTAAACTCACACATGAATTCAATGAGCTGCAACTGGTTTCTGTTAATGACAAGTTTCCTCTGGCTCTCCTACATCATATACATACATAAGCAATTTATTTATTATTCATAACTTATAGCCGACAACTGTAAAACCTTTTCACACAGAGATGGCGCTATAGAGCTGTCCCTTCTTCGTGCCTCCTTTGTATTTTTACATAGAACCAAACGACGGCGGCATCATGTGGCTCCAGTGTGGGATTTGATACAGCGTGATGACATCACAGAATCAGAAGGGGTGTGAGGTGTAACTATCCAGTGTGTGAAGGCACCAGGTGAAATCAAAGAGTCTCCAGTCAGTGACCGTCTGAGAACTGACAGTAGGAGAGACATGTTGGCATCCAAAACAACTTGTTCTCCAATGCCAAGTTATGTTTCAGGAAGCAGACTCTGTGTTTTCTGATGCTATTGATATTTGATTTTGGTAACAAACCATGAGTGGGTATATTTTGTCTCCTCTCCAAAACCAGAGGTCAGAATGTAACCCGTCAGTCAGCCAAGTCTTCTTCATCTCAAACATTAATCTGTCTGATCATGAACTGTAAGAAATGAGTGTTTTTCTTTGATTATAAGTCACAAATAAAACAATATCAGAGACAGAAATAAGCCGTGTGATTAATGGTTTCCACACGTCAAATTTACCTTTTTTTCTGTGTGATCTGAGGCTGTAGGACGTTTTAAGATCAAAAACTTCTTCTTTTTCTTCTTCTTTGGTGTTTGAAGGTGTTTCAAAGTTGTTTCTAATGTGGTTCATGTGTGTGATCCTGAACCTTGGATCAATAGGTGTGTGTATTCTTATGTGCAGGGCACAGAGGTGCAGCTGAATCACTGACACAACCTGCAGTGTTTTCCTCCTGTGTTACATTCACTGGCGACATGTTGCTCTGATGCAGAGACGCTGTACTCCTGCAGAGTGTTGGTGGAGATGATGGAGGGTGGATGGCAGAGCGTACAATGCTCATTAGTTCCACTCTCTAATCCTTCAAATCAGCACTGACTTTTTCAGAATTTAACCAAGACCACAACCTTTCTTACAACTTAACCAAGTGCTTCGGTCGCCTCCCCCTGTGATGTGTTTGCCATTACCACAATATTTCCAGAACCTTCACCAAGTACTTTGAGTTGCCCAAACATGATCCTGAGGCCTTTAATCATTCTTTAGCTGCCAGGAGCAGATACTGCAGGAAAACAAGTCTGAGAGTAAATCTGAACAATGTCACCACAGGAGTTCTCTCATCAGCGGTTCAGGAGTTCCCCATCTGCACTGCTGTCAGTCAATAAATACCCAAAACACTTCTGGGACGTCTTGTCCTGTTTGACTTCAGAATTGAAAATGGACATTTGTTCTTGACTTTAGTGACGGCAGCTGACACCTGTTTATTGTTTTGTTGTTTTTGGCTTTTGTGTTGGTGTTTTGAGCGTGTGCCAGCGTTCTGGTCGACTGCCTTTGTTTTTAAATGTGCTTTAAAAGTAAAGTTTGACTTAACCTGGTGATTTTGCATCATAATCGCACATCATCAGTGCATCACTGTGCATCAGATATTTCACACAGAGAGGAGCTTCTATCAACAAGCCAAAGTAGATGAAGAAGATTTACATACAATGCATTGTTAAATATTGATAAATTAAACTGTTGCAGACCTGCAGAGAGATCAGACATGTTGTGACATGGTGTATATGCTGAAATGTTGCTGCTTTGATGCTATTGAGTTTGAAACTTAACGTGTTCGGACTGATGTCGCACATTTGCTGTTGTTTTAACCCGAAGCTGCCGAGAACAAACTGTTAGCCTGCAGTGTTTCACACCATGTTGAACAGCGAACAGCACATTGGCATGTCGTCAATGAAACAAACACGTCAGACTGTGCAAAATGGAAGCAGCAAGCTCGGATGTGTCAGTGAGTCCCCTCCTCTGCATCACTGCCTCAACGTCTGTATCTGTGAGGAAGCACAAAAGAGAATGTGATTGTAAAATCAGTAGAAAGGATTATGGCGGGTAAAACGAGGGGAGGACGGGCAACAATGATGTTCTTTACCTCCTCATGGTCGCGCACAGTTCCACTCATCAAGGCTGCAGCCGTGTCTTTGAGTCAAACAATCCAGCTGCTTTCAAACTGCATTTTTCGTTAAACATATAATATTTAATTAGCGGACTAATGCACTTAAAAAGACCCAAGGACTTTGCCTCAAAAAGGAAAAATTGGCCTTTTGTCCATTGCCCATCCAAAAAGTGCTGTAGATTTTTTCTTTCAGGACTAATTGCATTAAAAAAAAGAAGTATAGGCCTTTATGCAATGTTTCAAAGACATTGAAACACAAACGCAGCCAAAGCAACTCCTTTTAAAGGTTTTTTTTTTGTATGATTTCCTTTTATTCACATATTGCATTTAGTTTTGTAGTTATTGTTGAAGGCCTCTCAAGGCTGCTGACCCCTGGAATTCTAATAAGACCTCCCAATTTGCAATTGTCATCAGTTTTCATTGAAACGGTCCAACTATGTAGTCAAGGAAAGCTTATACATTACACCAGCTAATGCACAGGATATTGTTCAAAATCTGGATCCATCAGAATGTTGAAAACCCTAATTAAAACACACAGTTCACATCCTTGTACTGTACAAAGTCCGACCACTTTTTTAATTTGTATCTGAAAGCAAATTAAAGCTGTGCTGATGTTACATCTTCATTCAAATTCATTTCGAATTACCCAGTTGTCTTTATTCTCTAAGAATGTCCATACATGCTGTTGGAAATATTAACTGGATCACCTCATTGTGCCGCATGCCATCATTTCAGCTCCACCAAGCAGGACCCTCTGAGGCTGAACCATGAATCAAAGACCTGCAGTTCCTCTAACATCCACTAGGGTGCGTCCCCACAGACCTCCATGTTCATTCATTCATTCATCTTCTAACCGCTTCATCCTCTTGAGGGTCGCGGGGGGGCTGGAGCCTATCCCAGCTACATCGGGCGAGAGGCAGGGTTCACCCTGGACAGGTCACCAGACTATCACAGGGCTGACACATAGAGACAGACAACCATTCACACTCACATTCACACCTACGGACAATTTAGAGTCACCAATTAACCTGCATGTCTTTGGACTGTGGGAGGAAGCTGGAGCACCTGGAGGAAACCCACACTGACACAGGGAGAACATGTCAGAGCACCTGGAGGAAACCCACGCTGACACAGGGAGAACATGTCAGAGCACCTGGAGGAAACCCACGCTGACACAGGGAGAACATGTCGGAGCACCTGGAGGAAACCCACGCTGACACAGGGAGAACATGTCAGAGCACCTGGAGGAAACCCACGCTGACACAGGGAGAACATGTCGGAGCACCTGGAGGAAACCCACGCTGACACAGGGAGAACATGTCGGAGCACCTGGAGGAAACCCACGCTGACACAGGGAGAACATGTCAGAGCACCTGGAGGAAACCCACACTGACACAGGGAGAACATGTGGGAGCACCTGGAGGAAACCCACGCTGACACAGGGAGAACATGTGGGAGCACCTGGAGGAAACCCACGCTGACACAGGGAGAACATGTGGGAGCACCTGGAGGAAACCCACGCTGACACAGGGAGAACATGTCAGAGCACCTGGAGGAAACCCACGCTGACACAGGGAGAACATGTCAGAGCACCTGGAGGAAACCCACGCTGACACAGGGAGAACATGCAAACTCCGCACAGAAGGGCTCCCACGCCCGGGATCGAACCGGCAACCCTCTTGCTGTGAGGTGAGAGTGCTAACCACCACACCACCGTGCCGCCCGACCTCTATGTTATCATGTGGAAAGTAACATGTTTACAGCCTGTTTGGCCTCTGGACATCATTTCAACATTCATGACAACATTGCATTTTATTAAGGGTTTAAATGACACATCATTGGGGGGGCGGGGCCTCGCTCCTCCACAGCTCCACCCCCTCACCTAAATATGGTCATTTCTGGCTCTAAAAAACAAGATGGTGACGGCTGAAATACCGAACTTAAGGCTTCAAAACAGGAATCCACAAACCAGTGAGTGAAGTCACGGCAGCTACGTCCATTACTTTATACAGGCTATGATCGACACCAGGCATTGGTGTAGGGACGTAGCCATTTTTCTGCCATGGTTCGCGTCCTGTAGGCGATATTTGTGTGGGCGTGTTACACCAAAACCTGTTTCCCCTCGGCAATATTTTTGCAAGTGCAACGTTGCTGTGGCACCGCCCAGAACGACTGTGATTGGTTGAAAGAAGTACAAGCAGCCGGGGCGTTTTTTTCTCCAATCTCAAAGTGAGAGTCGGCCCAGCCAGACCTTTGTTTTCTTGAGAAAGGTCTGGTGAGCGAGAGTCTTACTGGCTCTTCCTTCACCATCACCATGAAAATGTCTCAACAGCTAGGGAGCAGATTTCCATAACATTCAGTACAGACGTTGATGTTTCCCGCAGGATGAACTTTGTTGATCCCCCTGACTTTTCATCTGACGCCATCTTTACTTTGGTTTGTGATTAAATACTTACAAAATGATTGCCGTCAGCCTGAATTTTCTGTATATTGATGATTAGAAAATATTACCATGTTAACATAGTAAGTCTCCTTTTAGTCTTGTTTCCCAGCAAAGACAAATCAGAGAATATATGTTACTTACAGTGTGACCGTGTGTGTTGAATAAAACTTTTCTTGTCTTGTTGGGGAAATTATTTGAAAGAAAAGACACCTTGAATTAAAACAAAGTACTGCAAAACTCATATTTATATTTATGATTTGAAGAAGAAACTTTTCCATGAACTCAATTTAGATTGCATACAGTATTAAATCTGCCCCATGATGTAATGCAGGTAAAGCAACAGTCAAACGTACCTGTACATTAACTCTTAACTACATCCAGACTTAAAGGTGACTTTTTACCTGCTGAATGACCCAAGCAGAGCTCACTGTGGAACATAGTCGGCTCAGTGTAAGAGCGAGGGTCAATTATTCTCCTCTTGAATCAAAAGCATTTGAATGATTAAGTATCATGCGCTCAAAGAAGATGGGCAGCGTGCTGCAGCACTGGGACCATTCTGTTGGCTTTAATGAGTGGTGGAGCCTCCATGATCTTAAACAGGGTGGCTTTGATGCCTCATTGAAGAACACGTCTGAAGGGGCCTCCTCCTTTGTAATAACAATTTATAATTCTCTTGATCTAAGAGGCCTGATTGGTAAGGAGAGAAAAAAGAAAGGATTTTGTTCTCTCTGCTCTTCAAGATGGGTTTTAAAAATCAAAAAGTGAATTTGCCGAGAGGGAAAGAGCGGCCTTTGATGAAGAAAGCGTGTGATTATGACTCATCACACAAAAACCACAAGAAGAGAGAGGTACATTTAAAGTCTGCATGGTGTCAAGAATCAAACACTGATAAATTCATTAAGACAAAATTAGAAAGTATCAGAAAGTCTTCAAACAATTTTCTGGAGTGCAACATGTTGTTTCTTGTTTTCAACACATTTTTTTAAAGTGTTGGAGGATGCTGCTGAAGATACTGTACTATGACATATTCTCTATGAAATGTTCATTTTCTAATGATATTAAAAGATCATACTATATTGTGATATTCTTTTATGACATATTCACACCAAACTATATCAAGACATTTTTTTTTTTTATAAAATTTTGACTTCATACGACATTATGACATTCTTAATGACAATTTTACGTCAAGATATACTCTACACTACATGATGACATCATACTTTATTTTCAAACTGTGGTAAAAAATACCATAGTATAGTATGTCAAAATATCATGATAACTGATATAATATATTGTGATGTCAAAATATCATGAAAATTGCAATTTATTATATTTTGACATCATACTATACTATGACATTTTTCATGACATTTTCAGGTCATACTATACTATGGCAATTTTCCATGACATTTTCACGTCAAACTATACTATGGCAATTTTCATCAAATTTTGACGTCATACTGTCGTATATTTTTCATCAAATTTTGACGTCATACTATGGCATCACATTTTTTTATGAAAATTTGACGTCATACTGTACTATTATATTTTTCATCAAATTTTGATGTCATACTTTACTATGACATTTTTTAATGAAATTTTGACGTCATACTATACTATGACATTTTTTATGAAATTTTGATGTCATACCATACTATGGCAATTTTCATCAAATTTTGACATCATACTATACTATGGCAATTTTCATCAAATTTTGACGTCATACTATACTATGACTTTTTTTTTATGAAAATATGACGTCATACTAAACTATGGCAATTTCCATCAAGTTTTGAAGTCATACTATGCTGTGACAATTTTCATGACATATTGACGTCATACTAAACTATGGCAATTTCCATCAAGTTTTGAAGTCATACTATGCTGTGACAATTTTCATGACACATTGACGTCATACTATACTATGGCAATTTTCATGACATATTGACGTCATACTATACTATGGCAATTTTCATCAAATTTTGACGTCATATTATATGATGATATTTTTCATCAAATTTTGATTTCATACTACAGTATGACATTTTTTCATCAAATTTTGACGCCATACTATAATTTGGTAATTTTCATCAAATTTTGACGTCATACTATGGCATCACATTTTTTTATGAAAATTTGACGGCATACTATACTATTATATTTTTCATCAAATTTTGACGTCATACTATACTATGACATTTTTTAATGAAATTTTGAAGTCATACTATTGCTGTGACAATTTTCATGACATTTTGACGTCAAACTATACTATGGCAATTTTCATGACATTTTGACGTCATACTATGCTGTGACAATTTTCATGACATTTTGACATCATACTATACTATGGCAATTTTCATGACATTTTGACATCATACTATACTCTGGCAATTTTCATCAAATTTTGATGTCATACTATAGTACGACATTTTTCATCAAATTTTGACGCCACACTATACTTTGGCAATTTTGATCAAATTTTGACGTCATACTATACTATGATATTTTTCATCAAATTTTGACATCATACTATACTATGGCAATTTTCATCAAATTTTGACGTCATACTGTCGTATATTTTTCATCAAATTTTGATGTCATACTATGGCATCACATTTTTTTATGAAAATTTGACGTCATACTATACTATTATATTTTTCATCAAATTTTGACGTCATACTTTACTATGACATTTTTTAATGAAATTTTGACGTCATACTATACTATGACATTTTTTTATGAAATTTTGACGTCATACCATACTATGGCAATTTTCATCAAATTTTGACATCATACTATACTATGGCAATTTTCATCAAATTTTGACGTCATACTATACTATGACTTTTTTTTATGAAAATATGACGTCATACTAAACTATGGCAATTTCCATCAAGTTTTGAAGTCATACTATGCTGTGACAATTTTCATGACATATTGACGTCATACTAAACTATGGCAATTTTCATGACATATTGACGTCATACTAAACTATGGCAATTTCCATCAAGTTTTGAAGTCATACTATGCTGTGACAATTTTCATGACATATTGACGTCATACTATACTATGGCAATTTTCATGACATATTGACGTCATACTATACTATGGCAATTTTCATCAAATTTTGACGTCATATTATATGATGATATTTTTCATCAAATTTTGATTTCATACTACAGTATGACATTTTTTCATCAAATTTTGACGCCATACTATAATTTGGTAATTTTCATCAAATTTTGACGTCATACTGTCGTATATTTTTCATCAAATTTTGATGTCATACTATGGCATCACATTTTTTTATGAAAATTTGACGTCATACTGTACTATGGCAATTTCCATCAAGTTTTGAAGTCATACTATGCTATGACATTTTTAATGACATATTGACGTCATACTATACTATGACATTTTTTATGACAATTGATGTCATACCATCCTAGGGCAATTTTCATCAAATTTTGACGTCATACTATACTATGGCATATTTTTCATCAAATTTTGATTTCATACTACAGTATGACATTTTTTCATCAAATTTTGACGCCATACTATAATTTGGTAATTTTCCATCAAATTTTGACGTCATACTATGGCATCACATTTTTTATGACATATTTGACGCCATACTATACTATGGCAATTTTTCATGACAAATTTTGACGTCATACTATACTATGACATTTCCATTTAATGAAATTTTGAAGTCATACTATTGCTGTGACAATTTTCATGACATTTTGACGTCAAACTATACTATGGCAATTTTCATGAAATTTTGAAGTCATACTATGCTGTGACAATTTTCATGACACATTGACGTCATACTATACTATGGCAATTTTCATGACATATTGACGTCATACTATACTATGGCAATTTTCATCAAATTTTGACGTCATATTATATGATGATATTTTTCATCAAATTTTGACGCCATACTATAATTTGGTAATTTTCATCAAATTTTGACGCCATACTATGGCATCACATTTTTTTATGAAAATTTGACGCCATACTATACTATTATATTTTTCATCAAATTTTGACGTCATACTATAGTATGATATTTTTTATGAAATTTTGATGCTATACTATATTATGATATTTTCATCAAAGTTTGATGTCATACTATACTATGACATTTTTTTATGAAAATTTAACGTCATACCATACTATGGCAATTTTCATCAAATTTTGACGTCATACTATACTATGATATTTTTCATCAAATTTTGACATCATACTATACTATGATTTTTTTTTATGAAATTTTGACGTCATACTATACTATGGCAATTTTTTTTAACATTTTGACGTCATTCTATATTATGATATTTTTCATCAAATTTTGATGTCATACTATAGTATGATATTTTTTATGAAATTTTGATGCTATACTATACTATGATATTTTCATCAAAGTTTGATGTCATACTATACTATGACATTTTTTTATGAAAATTTAACGTCATACCATACTATGGCAATTTTCATCAAATTTTGACATCATACTATACTATGATATTTTTTTTATGAAATTTTGACGTCATACTATACTATGGCAATTTTTTTAACATTTTGACGTCATTCTATATTATGATATTTTTCATCAAAGTTTGATGTCATACTATACTATGACATTTTTTTATGAAATTTTGACGCCATACTATATTATATTTTTCATCAAATTTTGATGTCATACTATAGTATGACATTTTTCATGAAATTTTGAAAACGTATTATACTATGACCTTTTTAATATTCTTGACGTTATACTATGCTATGACAGTTTTTTTTAATGAAAGTTCGATGTCATACTATACTATGTCATTTTTTTTATCACATTTTGCCATCATTCTATCCTAAGACATTTTTCATGAAATTATGACATCATAGTATACTATGACATACTTTAAGAAATTTCTACATCATATGATACTATGACATTTATTGTGAAATTTTGTCATCATACCATTCTAAATTTTTCAGGAACTTTTTGACGTCATACTATTGTATTACATTTTTTTATGTTTTTTTCTTTTATTACATAATATATTTCCTCTTTTTTTTTTACCTCTTTCACAACACACTACACTATGATTATTTCTTTGTTGTCATGCTCTTCTATATTTCAGTGGTTCCAATATCGGGAGCCAACCCATGCTTGAGCGCATCACAACAAAGTGTGCCCACATGAAACCAAAATAACTTTTCATCTCACCTTCACATTTGACTGCTGTTGATTTGCAGATAATTTTAAACTATGTCCATCAATTTGATTGAATTTTCTGGAGACTGTAAAAATAATCAGCTAGTGAAATCTGCAGTGCTCATAAACTGAGAATGACTTTCCAGTGATATAAGAGGCATTTTGTGTTCAGTAATTTAACTTTAAATTCAATTTACAGTATTTACACTTTCAATATGAGAGAATGAGTTTATATTATTTTTTTTATTATAATTTTTGACTCGGGCACATTAAAATTTTTAAATGTTTTTTAAATGTTTTTCTGAGCCTTCATCTCTGTATGTTTAGTCACCAGCAGCTTCAACAAGCAGGAAATCCTCCAGACTGAATGTAAAAATGTGAATCAGTCTCATCCTACAATAAGTTCACATATATATAGGTGAACACATCAATCTATGAAATGATGACTGCACTGAAACAAACTGCGCTCTCCTTTATTACGGCCCTAAAAGCTTCACACACGCGCACACACACACACACACACACACACACACACACACACACACACACAGTTGTGCACACACAGAAACAATCTGTCAACTTGCAAACAGCTAAATGTTCATCCTGCAGAAAGGAAAAAGGAAATGTAAATTATGATGACTTATTTAACGAGATTAGCATGGCAACAGCACAAGTATGATTTCAAACACCCCTCCCAGCTAAAAGCCACGCTGCGCGTGCACACACACACACACACACACACACACATCAGTGCACACAAAGGAGTGTGTGACAAACTCGCCGGCGCCCCTCGCAGGGTGACGCTACAGTTGATTTGGGAATTACAATTAGATTTATGATGTGGCTGCATAAGGCTGAGCCCTCTGTTTCTCTCTTTCAAATGCTGGGATTGGCTGCAGCGAACACCGGCGCCGTGGCGTATACACCACAGCACAGTCAGAATGTGTGGCGTTACCTCACACACACACACACACACACACACACACACACACAATGGAACAATAGGCCACATTTACTGTAATGGGCCACCAAAATATAAAGCCGGAGTGGAATAGCTCGACTTTGGAAACAGAAAGCCTTGTGTTGGAAATTATTAGATGCCTGGAAAGTAAGAGCACTATTTGGCGTAATGGAAATAATAATTCATGCAACACTACCTGTAACTTGTGCTCGGTCTTTTCACATGCTCAACACAATAGGTTTGAATGCTGCTCTGCACATCAACACTTTTATCTTTCCACAGCAGTCAGATGAAGAGTTGAAAAAATGAAGAGACAGATTTTTAGGGAAAATCTCAAGTTTTTAATTTTTATTTCTTTATTTTTTTTGATTGTCTTTCTCACCAAGTTGTACTGACACTTTTTAGAGCCAAAGCTGGCTAATAAATACAATGAAATGTTAAAACGCACAATTGAATTTCAAATACAATACTCATCACAAAATGTATGTGACCAGGAAACTGACGTCCCACTTCTGCAGGTCACAACTGACAAGAGCATGAGGTCTAAAGAGATCAGAGGTGACGCGACCCCTTCAGGCGGCACGAGAGCTGCAGCAACAAAACTTGCTTCGGTAAATGAAATGCTTCTAAAGAAATGGCATTTTACTTTTGCCTGGCGTGTCCGAGGCGTCCTATTGAGTCCAAACATGTGACTTTGACTGTTCTAATTTATCATGTTGAAAATCAAACAACATCTTCACATTAGTCCATACTTAAAAAAACAACATAGAATTTATATCCAGTGCTTAGGATGACAACAACAGAAATGTCTATGCATGAGGCTTTTTTTTTCTTTTCCTGCAATGCGAGTAAAAACCAAAGTTCAGTCCCAGCTTGTGAAGCTTTCTGAGTAAAGACTGCCAGGTATGGTCAGAGATATGAAGACATGTGAAACAGCTGAACAGAAACCACCCGAGGTCCCAGGTGCTGAAAATATTCAGAATGCAGAGTGTGGTGAAAAGAGACAAAGAATATACTGTGTGTCGTCAGAGAAGTGACATTGGAGTAAAACAGAGGAAAAAGCGTGCACAGCACTGAGCACGAGGCCGCGCTGACACAAGAGGAGAACATCTCAGTTCAGACTGTGGAAAAACTCTGCAGCTTTTTTTCCTCCATTCTTCTCCTAATAATTTACTCGTCTTCAAAATATACATGCGCTGTAGAAAACGTACCCTTTTTGAAATAACAGACCTCTTTTTGCAGCTCAATAAATTCTTTCTTAAAACATGTTTGGTGAATCTGTCCCACGTGATGCTCAGAAGACATTTACAAATATGAACAGACTAATAATAAAAATAGGAACATTTTGTACCAATTCAAAACACAATTCAAAATACAGCCAAGGGATCCAGAATATTAGAAACTCTCATCCTACAGCAGGTAACTGTGGCGCTGCTAGACCCCGCCCCTCTGCCCGCCGCCCGCTGCTGACTGGACACGTTTAAGTCTTAAAGTGTCTCAGCAGAAATGAAGCCAAATAAATGTCTGTACCTTTGGCCAGATTGGAAGGGATAAACTCAAACACTGAAGGTCGGCGTTTGGTTGTGCCCTCCTGAACCTACAGCACAATGTGCCGAGTGTTTTGCCTCAAGGAACTGTGGGAAATGTGGTTCATAAAAGCACCAATGCAGTGAATGGAACTGAGGAGCAGATCTCAGCATGGAGGAGCTGTCAGAGATCAAAGTGTGACATCACATCCTCACTGAGCTCTGCTGGTGATCGGGTCAGGAGGGGGGCCAGCAGTTACCGAGTCGGAGCATCATCATCATCATCATCATCATCATCATCACCATCATCATCATCATCATCATCATCAGATAGAAAAAGCTGATTGTATAAGACTTTTTTGCAGTATTGGAAGTTAAGACTACGACATCCCGAGTGAATGTGAATGTAGGTTTGGCACATTTGAAGTAAATCTGTACAATGCCTGGGTTCGTGCTTCCTTACACACCTACTCAGTAATAGTAATAATACTAATAATAGTAACACTACTACTACTACTAATAATAATAATGTGATATAAGGGATTTTGCTCCCTTTATTTCATCGACAGTCTGAAAAGACCTACCACTCTTTCTGTATGAAAACGAAACAAAAAAAGAAACACATTCACAAGCTGGCACATCATACCTGAGCTGGGATATAAAAAAACTCTAACAGTAATGTAATGTAAGCAGTCTGTCAGAAAACAAGATGGAGATGCATGGTGTACTGGTAAGAAACAAAAGTAAGACTATAAGATTACAATAGCTAGGATTTATATTAAAACTTTTCATATTTCAAGTTCCGACAGTCCAGAGTTCGTACAGGCAGCGACCTGTCAGAGGAAAACAGAACAAAAAGAAAACACAAAAAAAGTAAATACATGAAGATAAAAACGAAACCACTCCTTAAACATTTAAGACCAAATAGCTGTTGAAGACCAACTCCTGATGCTTCAAATCCATGCATGCTCTTTACAAACCACACAGCAATGTGTTCCTCGCTCATGTGTCTCATCCTGTCTCATCCTGTCTCATCCTGTCTCATCCTGTCTCTTCTGTCTCCGTCTCTTCTCAGCTCCTGTTAAGATTGTCAGAGTTGAAGGAAACTGAAGTTTGTTGTCAGCTGGATGTCTGAATGTCTGTCAGTTTGTTTTTCTCGGGTCACATTTTGTCCATCGGCCGTCTTCTTCAAATGGACGTCCATCCACTGTCCGAGAACTCAGTGAGCATGTGAATCCTGTCTGGGCATGCTCAGTGCGTGATGCCACATGCCCTGAAGGTCTCTATAATAAACTGTGATTTTAAAAAGTGTCTCTGAGTAGAACAGGAGTTTTGTTTTTTCTCTTTTTACAACCGACACCCTGAGCGCGCTCAGTTGGCGCTGACGGCCTCCTGTGGCTCGTGGTCGCTGCTATAGTCTGACTTGGGCTCGTCCTCAAAGTCCTCGTACATGTCCATGTCGTCGTCTCCGTTGGTGGGGTCGCTGGGCAGATCCAAGGCTCCCATCCCGCCACCATTGCTGCCTCCGCCGCCGGGCTCGGACTTCATCCCGTACGTGCTCTGAATGACCGGGATGGCGGGTTCGGGGCTGGCTGAGTTGCTGGAGCAGTCTGAGGTCAGGTGTGGGGACGGTGTGGCTGTCGTTGCCATGGTAATGGCGCCCGGGTAAACTCCCACTCCGCCCGGGCTGCTGCCAAGAGGCATCGGTGGCTGAGGCCTGAAAGACAAGACAGGAAGAGGGTTTTTCTCTCTCGTGTCTCAAAGGTGAGCAAAGAATAAAAAAATGGAGAAAAGACCAGAGCACCTAGCGCACACACACACACACACACACACACACACACACGCACACACGCACATGCACACACACACATACGCACACACACACACACACACACACACACACACACACACACACATACACACACAGTGTATAGTGTACCTTTAGTTTATTTTAACACATTTAAATCTAAATTTTCAGACATGTTAACTTTTTTTTCCATTAATACTTTTTGAACATTTTAATAATTGTTTCTGACATTTAATCATCATTTTTCCAGAATTTTTAAACTTTTTTGACAAGTATTTTTTTTTTGCCATTTTTTCAAAAAAACAAATTTTGAAAATATTTTTCGACCATTTTAATTATGTTTTTTAGAAATGTTTTTTCATGATAATAATTGTATTAGTTTAATTAATTCCTCTCTATGTTGAGCTTCACAGTAGAAGTAATAACCCTGCAGCATCAGTCAGTGTGTGAAGCTGTTGCAGCGTATGTTGTAGCCTGTGACTGTGTCATCCAACAGTCTGCAGGCATCAAACTGGATGTTTATTAGTGTCATGTTGCACAGTGCACAGCTGCACTAAACTTAGAAGACTGATCAAATCTCACAGTCTGTAGGAGGATTAAAGCCGGACCACAGTGGTGGACTGACCAACAGACAAAGACAGGCTGCATGTAAATCTTTTTTCTCTTTAAATAATGAAATAATAAAAACAAACAGGTCACAGGAACATATCAGCTGGTTAGTGCCAGATGAGTGTTTGATCAGACTCTGATTCATTCTCAGCTCCTTTGAACAAAAACATGAATTGTGAAGCCACTTAAAGAGCAGAGCTCCTTGTCAGGTCGGGCATGTCCTGACACAGAGCGCTCGCTGCCAGCTCACAGCAGCTAAATAACCTGTTCACATAGAATAGAGGAGGAATGAGGGTGACGGCCCATCAGTCAAAGGGCCCCTCTGGCTCCTCACTGAGCCTCATAAAGCAGGAAAACTGCTGTCACTTTTCTCACCTAACAGTTTTCCCTCCTCCGTCTCCTGAAACAATTACAGCCGTCCGCTCTGACAGACTCATTTTCACATTAGACGCTTTAAAACAACACTGGTTTAGTTGTGTGGAATGTGCCAGTAACTGGTCGAGTGCTGGCTCCCAGTAGCTATTTGATTTAGCAGTGATTGAAAGAGCAGGCTCGGAGAATCAGGAGCGTTTTTCTGCAGTTACTGACCACACACAGTAAATGTGGCATTCAGCCCGTGACGTCTGCCTGGCTCTCGCTCCCTCTCAAACATCTGCTTACATTTCATATTCCACTATGTCTGTCTGTGTCCAATTTCACTGCCCGCAAGCGCCCAGCATTGTCCTAATTTAATAAATGACAAGCTATTAAAAATCGCTCCTATTCAAAGCCCTGGCCTCTGGTAAATCCATCTGAAGCCCAGGCCACTGTGATGGCTTTAAACACATCCATGGCTGGTTCCTATTAAGACAATGCCACTGTTTTTCCCCTCTCTGCACCCACTACACTGAACACAACGCTCCTCAGCAAACCTTTAAAAGCTTTCACAGAAACAAGCAGAAGGTTGCACCAGGAGACCTCTCCTGAATAAACCCTGATGGTCACCCCTCAATCCTCCAGGAAGAATCGGCCTTTTATATTGATGCTGTGACACACGGTAAGAAAAAAGACCTGAGATAAAGTGCAGAGAAACAACATAATTAAAAAATAAACCCTGACTGAAATGCCCCCAAATCCTCTTTATGAATAACAGTATCTTTATCCTGCTAAATGTGTTTGATAAAAAACCCACGGTGAGGTCAAGGTGGCGAGCGCGATGGGAAGTTTAACTGAACTGAGAGGTCGCAGGAGCAACAGTAAATTAGTCAAAGTGTTATTGAGCGACATACAAAGCGTGTGTGTGAGCCGAGGCTCGTCGCTGTCGCTGCACACACTGATGGAGGAAAATGTTTCTGTGGAAAAATACCTGGAGGTGCACTTTGAAACTTTATATAAGACACTGCGTGTTCATTGTGTTACATACAGACACAGGAAGCTGACTGTGATGTTCAGGGTCAGCTGACAACACACACACACACACACACACACACACACACACACACACACACACGTAGACTTGGTTTGGTCTGGTTGAGTTTGGCATCTTGGATTTTTGGATTCTGAGTGGACCATGTTTGGACATACAGTATTTAGTGTAGAAATTCAGCCCTGCACAGCTGAGAGGGAATCAGCTTCAGAGCAGGGCTGGTTGATCTGGACACAATCTAATATCACAATATATGTATTTGACCAAAGGACTGGGTGTTGATATGGTGAGGATACTGTGGGGCTGACTGTTGGTGCTTTCACACTGACATTTGTTGCAACCATCAGTAACGTGGATATAAAGGTTAATAAGAGAAGAGTTCAGACAATAATGTCACTTTAAAACCAGGAAACTTTGGATATTAAAAGATTCATAATCAAGACAGTACATTGTTCCATATCATGATGTAGTTTGTATGTACCAGGCTGTAAACGTGTTGATTTCTACATGTTAACATGTAGCTGTGACTTGCTCTTGGAGCCAGCCTCTAGTGGACATTAGAGGAACTGCAGGATTGACGTCTGACGGTGCTCACCCGACAAAGAACTGCCTCATCTCCTGACGCCGTGACCTCATCATCTGCTTGTACTCTCCAATACGCAGCTTTTTGCCGTCGATGATGCAGGTTCTCTTGGGCCGCGGCTTGTACTTGTAGTTGGGATATTTCTCCAGATGGATTTTACTCAGGCGGGCCTGCTCCTCGTAGTACGGCTGCTTCTCCTGGTTGGTCATGGATTTCCAGCGAGAGCCTGGAGAAGATGATGTAGATTAGTTTTTCTCTTTAGTTTAGCTTGACTCAACTTGGTCATAAAACATATGTAAATATCTCAAATGTTTTCTGTGCAGGATTTTCCTGGAAACAAAGAACACACTCAAACAGAAGTAAACCCTCTCAGTCATCACTGATGACCTGCTAGAAGTGTGTGATGGTGTATTTATCTGCAGAGAGCCTGTTTTCTTCAGGCTGTGAGCACAGTGCACAGGTGAGGTCGGGCCTTATAGAAAGGTAGTGACCAGGTGTCAGATCGTAACCAGATCAAAGAGGAAGCTACAAACATCCTCAACACAGCGCTGAAAAACACCAACCAGAGACACTGACTGTCACCTTCACTGTCTCTGGTGATTCTGTTTACAGCCAACATCATCCTCACTGTGACCTCGTCACATGTCCACGTTTGGTCATGGACTTTCCACGTCCACATATGACGTCCAAGGTACCCTGGGTGTGTTGGTTGTTGACGTTCTGGGACGCCGTGTCAACTTCAGCCTGTTACATGCATTGTCTGTTTTCAACATACACTTCTGTTTTCACAGGAAATGTACAGTTTGATACAGTCTCTTTCAAAATAAAAGCACTATGTCAGTACAACACCACCAACTGATGTTTTTTTCCTTCAACAACACACACGTGGTTACGTTTAGCCAACACACACAGGTGGTTACGTTGAGCCAACACACACAGGTGGTTACGTTGAGCCAACACACACACGTGGTTACGTTGAGCCAACACACACACACGTGGTTACATTTAGCCAACACACACACGTGGTTA
This sequence comes from Epinephelus fuscoguttatus, assembly GCF_011397635.1. Lineage (NCBI taxonomy): Eukaryota > Metazoa > Chordata > Actinopteri > Perciformes > Serranidae > Epinephelus > Epinephelus fuscoguttatus. Next base: position 47,007,499 of record NC_064755.1, read on the forward strand.
CGTTGAGCCAACACACACATGTGGTTACGTTTAGCCAACACACACACACACGTGGTTATGTTTAGCCAACACACACATGTGGTTACGTTTAGCCAACACACACACACGTGGTTATGTTTAGCCAACACACACATGTGGTTACGTTCAGCCAACACACACACAAGTGTGATTATGTTTAGCCAACACACACACACAAGTGTGGTTACATTTAGCCAACACACACACGTGGTTACGTTTAGCCAACACACACACGTGGTTACGTTTAGCCAACACACACACACGTGGTTACATTTAGCCAACACACACACGTGGTTACATTTAGCCAACGCACACACACGTGGTTACATTTAGCCAACACACACACGTGTGATTACGTTTAGCCAACACACACATGGTTATGTTTAGCCAACACACACACACGTGGTTACATTTAGCCAACACACACACGTGGTTACGTTTAGCCAACACACACATGTGGTTACGTTTAGCCAACACACACACAAGTGTGATTATGTTTAGCCAACACACACACACGTGGTTACGTTTAGCCAACACACACACACAAGTGTGGTTACATTTAGCCAACACACACACGTGGTTACGTTTAGCCAACACACACACGTGGTTACGTTTAGCCAACACACACACGTGGTTACGTTTAGCCAACACACACACGTGGTTACGTTTAGCCAACACACACACACGTGTGATTACGTTTAGCCAACACACACATGGTTATGTTTAGCCAACACACACACACGTGGTTACATTTAGCCAACACACACACGTGGTTACGTTGAGCCAACACACACACGTGGTTACGTTTAGCCAACACACACACACGTGTGATTACGTTTAGCCAACACACATGGTTACGTTTAGCCAACACACACACACGTGGTTACGTTTAGCCAACACACACACGCGCACACACATGGTTATGGTTACATTTAGCCAACACACACACGTGGTTACGTTGAGCCAACACACACACGTGGTTACGTTTAGCCAACACACACACACGTGTGATTACGTTTAGCCAACACACATGGTTACATTTAGCCAACACACACATGTGGTTACGTTGAGCCAACACACACACGTGGTTACATTTAGCCAACACACACACACACACACACACACGTGTGGTTACGTTTAGCCAACACACACACACGTGGTTATGTTTAGCCAACACACACACACGTGTGATTACGTTAGGCAACACACACACGTGGTTACGTTTAGCCAACACACACGTGTGGTTACGTTTAGCCAACACACACACGTGGTTATGTTTAGCCAACACACACGTGTGGTTACGTTTAGCCAACACACACACGTGGTTATGTTTAGCCAACACACACACACTCACACGTGTGGTTACGTTTAGCCAACACACACACGTGGTTATGTTTAGCCAACACACACACGTGTGATTATGTTTAGCCAACACACACATGTGGTTATGGTTTAGGAAAAAAGAACAGGGTTTGGCTTCACAATCTTACAGGAAGTGAACACCGGCCTCCCGAGTGAGAGATGGAGGTCCCACCCTTCTCAGACGTCCGCCGTCTTAATTTTCATTGCTGTCCCGGCACGTTTCCCCCAAGCTTTTGGTCGCCATTATTGCCACGTATCATGCCGACATGAAAGGGTGGCTTTCTTTTGTTTGCCTGATGCTGTAAGTCACTGACCAAGACTTCAGGTGAGACCAAGTTGTGACAAACAGTAACCAACAGTTCCTGCATGGTATATATTTAAGAGAGCTTTTTCATTTCATTTAGGTTCTGATGAAAGTGATGTGTAGACTCTGTGGTAAAATATACCAGTGATCAGAATGAAACCAAAGATTCAAACGGCTCACAGAGTCTCAGCTCGAACAGAAATGTCAGCGTTCCTTCAGGTTGGATGTTGTCATGTGAACAGACACCATCAAACCTTTAACCAGGGAGGCTGTTTAAAATCAGGAGTGGATTACACTCTGCTCCCTCTTGGCTCCAGAAGAATGATGCATTGTGTACTTGTTATTTTCCCAGTAAGAGGACCTTCTGAACAAGTGGACAGGGCCATTACCGCAGGAACGCAGCACATCTGCGAAGCACTCCGACAACTGATTATACACACTCCGCCTCGCTCCTCTGTTTATCAAGGTTTATCACAAACCCGTCCTGTACTTTTGTCACACAGGAAACACACAGGAGGGTTTTAAAGCCTGCCACCCACTCCCCAGAGTCCAGCTGTGTTATTACATCCATTGTACACATGCAGTCGTGCACACGTACACAAACGTGCACTCTAAACTCTGCTTTTTGTTCCTATCTCTGCCACAGACACTCAATAGATCACTTATTTCTCATGATTCCCACAAACTGCATCACTGATTCATTCTGATGAGGAAATCGTCACCTGACTTTGATTTACTTTAACGTCATATAAATGCAGGAAGTCTTTGGTCAAACACAAGACGCCTCTTGAGTCAGAAACACAAACCCAGCTCAGAAGCAGCATTTTGTTAGCGTTGCTCAGGAGGAGGATTTACATTCAGAGACCCTCCAGCTCAGCAGAGCTCTGCGTCGGACACTGGAGGTCTTCACAACATTTCATGAACAACCGCTACGCTCAGCGCTGCCTGAATGGCTATCTGTGTGAGGCAGTTAGTATCAACACGGCTACTTTAGAGCTGAATGCATCCATCACACTCGTCAGGCCGACACAGTGGAGCTCTGTGTGTCGAGTGTTCCAGGTCTAACAGCACACTGCGCCTTCTTGTAGTCCTCAGCCTGCCGTTGATATAGACCCTGTGAACTGTGGAGGACAGAGGAGCCTCCTGAGCGCCGAGTCCAGAGACAAATACGTCTGTGCATACGACAAAGAAACGAAGTAAAACAACACACAGTTTCAGACGTTCAGTTGTGTGTGTGTGTGTGTGTGTGTGTGTGTGTGTGTGTGTGTGTGTGTGTTAAAAGGTTGGATTAAACTGATCTTCACACAGACTTTATGTCCCGACACGTCCAGAAGGTGACGAGTTCTTTGAGATAAGAAACTGATGTCACAGTTCATAAAACATGAAGACGAACAGCCTAGAAAATTCTTCCAGTAACAGAAATACGCTGCTGATAATTATCAAAGAGCTCATTTACAAACTTCTGTTTTCATCTGAATCATCTGATCACTGATTATTTTCCTCCAATTATATTACATTCAACACAAACACTGATAGGTTTCCTCAGGGGAAAATAAAGAACAGTTATAGGGTCACCCCCGACCCACCAGTGCTCCAAAAGCACAACATTAAAGGGACAGTTCACCCCGAAACCAACAGTGTTCATTGTTGTTTCTGCTGCACTGCAACGAACAACTGAATCATGGTGCAGAAGGAAACATCTTGTGCTCGCTCCTCGAAATGTTTGCAGCTTCTTATTTTGAAGTAATTAGTGTCGTAACTAAACTAAATTTGGCTCAATTAAATCGGCTGAGAGACTGAACTTTTTGAATTTTTTTAAAAACAGTGCAGGCCCCTGTCATCCCTCTTACAACAGGCGCACGGTGGTGATGGGACACAGAGATGGTTTACAGGTCAGGACCCAGAATTTGATCCTTACTCTTGCTAACAGCACTGAGCAAGCTAACGTTACAGCTCAGCCAATGAGGATGCCATTAATGTTTACATCTCAACCCCAAACATCATGAGTAGATGTCCGCTCCCCTCTGTGCAGTGATACAGTTGGTGGGTGTAGTTTGGTAGAGGAGGAGGAGGAGGAGGAGGAGGAGGAAGAGGAGGAGGAATATGTGATTTGATTTTGGGGTGAACTGTCCCTTTAATGTCAAACGCTCCTGTTGAATATAAACCTGTGAAAGCTCACCGAGGATCTTGCTGATGTTGGAGTTGTGCATGTCGGGGAAGGTCTGCAGGATCTTCCTCCTCTCGTCTTTGGCCCACACCATGAAGGCATTCATGGGTCTCTTGATGTGAGGCTCGGCGTTGTTCCTGCCCCGCGCCTCCCTGAACACTCGCGCCTCCGTGATGTTACTTCCTGTGTGACACAGAGGAAAACAGTTCTCTGTGTGCCCACCAACCAGTGACACAGTTATCTCTCATACTCTCATGGTCGACCTGCAGGATACTCGGATCCTTCTCAGAGGATGTATGACAGCGTGTGATGGCAGTCTGGATGAGATGCCCTCAGCACACTCACACAAACACACCATGGTCACTTAGTTTGATCCTGATAGGATGTGAGTGTTGCTGCTCCTGTGTTTACTCCTCTGACTGTAAACTAACCCACAACGAGCCGTCCGCAGCTCCTCGCCGCCTGTAAACACCACAGCTTTATGAGGAACAGGTGGGCCGACGGCGTTTAACATCCAGCCGCTCACGCTGCGTTGACACAAGGTGTTTCATTTATTTAAAAAAGCTCATTTATTCATTTTAACGTTTAGCTCTGACACGCTTTGGCTCTTTGAAATCTTGGATCTGACTTGATTTTAAGATTTTACAGTTCTATGATTTGATGACATCATGATTTTTTTCATCTTATGATTTTAAAAAAGGTTTCAGACTTGTGGTTTTGCTCTGATCAGTGGGTGACTGATGAGTTCTGTTCCATCCACAGTGTCACAGCTGTGGGCCGTACGCGGCACAGACGATGCCTGCAGTGAGAAGGTGTTCTCTTATTTCAGTGAGTCAGTGTCTGTTGGGACTTCAAGGCTCTGACAGTTAAAGATGTCAGAGGAGGTGACACAGGAAGAAACACTATGAAAGTTGGATCAACAGGATCTCAGGTCACTTTGAAATGAATCAGCTAATTCTCAGCTAATTCAGCTAAACTCTGTCTGAATGTGCTTTTATACTGAATGAATGTTTTAGGTTCACTGTAGAGGCCGCTGAGCTGCACTCCCTGTATGAAAAGAGTGAGCTGTATAATAAAGTTTATTATTATCATTATTAGTGTAACAGTACCTGCTGACTGCAGGCGACACACAGGATGTTAAGTGTCTCGCTTTTACTCATTAATATTTTTTACAAATGATCTTCACAGTAAACTTTATTGAGCATTAAAGGGAAAGTTATAGTGGTGCTGAACTGATCCACAGTCAGTGTGTGTCCTACAGCAGACGTCAGGTTAGAGAAGCAGCAGGAGCTCTGCGGAAGAAGTTCATCAACGCACTGCTGTGGACGGAGGCAGCAGTTAGTTCACCTGAATGTCAGTTTAAGTTTTCACTGCTTCACCTTTCTGTCACACAGACCGATCCAATGTGGCGTCAGCTGCCATGTGAGCTCTTGTCAAAGCACGGAGTTTAACATGAGTGAACACGGAGCTGCTGCTCGACTGCTGTGTGTGTCTGCGTGACTTTGGTGAATCTGAATTAACCCTATAAACGTCCCACAGACACACAGACTGATGGAGGCAGCAGTCGAGCAGCAGCTCCGTGTTCACTCATGTTAAATCACTGTTTCTCTCGAGCGACACATCAGCTTCAGTTCAGTTCTCCACCAGAGATCAGCGTCTGTCATTAAAGTAAAGCTGTGAAAACATTGTCAGTATAACGACTCTCACACTGACACTGATTGTTTCATGTGGGACTTTTCTGCACTAGTGATAATACGTCTTGTTGCTGACTCCGCCCACAGCAGTACGCTGATTAGCTTCCCGGCCGGTGTGGTATCCAGCACACCCCGACTGTTAGAGATCTGAACCGTCCCTTTAACGGACTCGTCTTCGCCTGCTGCTGTTTGCAGACGTGTCCTGGGTGGGATTTCATGTCATGAGCGTGTGATGCTCCTGCAGGAATAATAACAGTGTCAGGTTTTTAAGAGATGTTGATGTTAAAGAGTCTGTTTAGCTGTTTCAGTGTCCTCCAGCAAAGCTTCCTGAGGAGCACAATAAATATTTGTGTTCCCTGAATACCTGCATGTTGTGCAGCTCTGGAAGACGCCTTCGTCTTTATTGTGGATTTTCTGAGATGGCGGACCACCAGAGGCACCAGAGGCAGGGCCTCTTCTGTGAGGGGCCCCGGGTTCAGGGTCACTGCTATCAATTTAGTCTGAACAGGATGTGACTGCCTCCAAGTCAAACCTCAGCAGCTCCTTCCTCCTTCACCCCCACCCCCACCCCCCTCCAGTCTGTCATGTCTCTGTGCTTCTGAGTTACCCACATTATACTGGAGGCAACTAAACATGAGGAGTGCAACACGTTGAACAAACCACCAGAGGAGTGAATCAAAGGTGCTGTTACCATCCAGATCTTCTGGTCTCGTCAGGTCGATGACTCGATGGACCATCTTCCCAGCATCGTCTCCAAGCTTCCCCAGGTGCTGGCTCAGAGTCTCGTAGTGCAGCCGCTCCTGAAACACAGGAAATATCAAAGGTTCTTTAATGAACGTGAGAAACGTGACGCCAGCTGCCAAAACTAAACTTTTCACTGTCAGTCCTTCTTATTGAACGTCTGGATGGTGGCCCTGTGTGTGAGCCTGGCACCTCTCAGTTGGGTCACGGGGGAAGACTGTGATGGTCATGACAATAAAACTAACTGCTGGGTTGAGCTGAGAGACGAAAAATAAAAGAAACACACAGGCTGTTTATTTTAATGCAGTTTTTTATTGAGGGAAATGAGTCATGATGTTGGTTCTATGATAAGTTAAGAGACAAGTCAGAGCTCCTTCAGGCCTACGCTAATCAACCTCCCATCATCCTCATCATCATCATCCTCATCCTCTTGCCTTCTGCCTGCCACTCCACTTCTGAGACACATAACGTCTGCGAGCAGCCCTCCTCGGGCCTTCCAGCTAAAATTACCCCACCACGCTCCCAAACTGTGGTGGAAAACATCGAACCCTCCGTGGAGCTACCACACAGCTACGCTCCTCCTCTCCCTCCCCCTCTCCCTCCCTCCTTCCTCCTCCCTCTCGGCTCTCCTCCTTTTTCTGGTGACAGAGGCATTTTGTTTGACGCAAGGAATGGTTGCCGGGTGAAGTCATGCCGCGGTAGCCGCTGGCAGAGTTGGTGGAACTTAGGGGCCGGTGTGTATGTGTGCGTATGTGTGCGTGTGTGTGTGTGTGTGTGTGTGTGTGTTTATAGATGAGGAGTCTGCGCGGGCCAATGTCAGCACTACGGCAGGGCTGTAATCAGGCCCACCGCAGAACATGTGCCTGGGCAGTGCCACGCTCACCGCAGGAAGCAACCGCCTAACAAAGGACTAAAGAAAAGACACAAGGACGGACAGAGAGACTGAGAGACAGACAGAGGGACAGATGAAGAGACAGAGGGACAGGGGGACAGACAGACAGAGAGACAGAGGACAATGGAGGGAGCAAAGAAAAAACAAAGAGGAGTGGACAACCAGAGACAAAATCAGGGCTCAGAGTTCTTCTTTAATTTGTAGAGTTTAGGGACCGTTCGTTATTTATCAGGGGGGTATTTTTAGGGGAGGGGCTTACAACTGAAAATGGCTGTATCTTGTATATTGGAAATTTTTAAAGAAAATGTTCACGTTTTCTCTGAAAATTTTTCGTTGATTTTTTTTTTCTTTGTTTTTAATTTTTGCTTTTCTTCAAAAATGTGGGTGAATTGTGATGAACAAAAAAACCCAGAAATTGTTATCGGATTTTCTGACGTCAGACGCTCCCTTGACACATCATGTGTGTATGTAACACTTCTGTCAGAAAGAGAAAAAAAACTTAAAATAATTTGCACATTTGCACAAACTGAGCAGCATGACTGACACGAGTGAATGGATTTTCCTCCTCTGATAAGTAAAGAACAGTCCCTAAACAACAGCCTGGTGAAAAGCCTCTCAGACTTGTGGCAGTTTAAGTTTGGTGTTTTAAAGATCAACAGTTTTCACAGAATGAATTTAAAGTTCTTTAAATGTGACAGCTGTGCAGGAGTTTCCTCAGATGTGCCTCACAGCATCATTTAAAAACATGTGAAGCAGTCAGAGACGTCCGAACGCTGCTGGTAAATGGGAGGAGAGCGATGGAAAAGTAACGCAGAGTGGAGTTAGGCTTTTGGAAAATGGACTAGGACAGCATCAATAGAGGTGGAATGATCCAAAATACAGATTAACAGCAGACCTGGGTCATAATTTGCAAATATTCCCTGCGGTTGGTCTACTTTTGGTCTACTTGAAAGTTCTTGTGGCAAATGCAATAAGGAGCTGTCTTTGCTTTGTTTAGTCAAGATTGAAATAGGTTTGGCTGCTGCGCCTGCTGGTTTGATTCTGGCCCGCTGCCTCCTGGAGCAGCTTTACAGACTCTCTCTGTCATGAGACTCCATTTGTCTCCTGTCTTTATTCCTTTGTCTTCATCAGGGAGCGACAGCCTGCTTAGAAACAGTCCTGATGTTCAGGCGGTTATACTGTGTGTGTGTGTGTGTGTGTGTGTGTGTGTGTGCGTGTGTGTGTGTGTGTGTGTGTGTGTGTGTGTGTGTGTGTGTGTGTGTGAAAGGCTTCGACGCAGCACCACATCACATATTACATTACTATTTAGCGCCGGTGTGAATCGGAGCACTTGAGTGCAGAGCAGGCAGGTTGATGAACCAAGGACTAAACTAATTAAACACAATGAAGGCCACGTGAAGAGGCTGCGCTGAATTAAAGCGTCACAAGATGGACGAGTAATTAAAAAGATCAAGTTAAATAAGAACAACAGGAGGACGTGTGGATGTGAACACGCTGCTGCTGCTGCTGCTGCTGCTGCTGAATGTATATTTCTAAATTTAAGAGACACCCGACTCTTTTTGTTCCGCCTGGTCTCTCCTCCTCTTGGCGTGTGTGTTGCCGTGGTAACGCTCCAAACATGGCTGTTTTTTTTTAATCCACACCGTATTGAGCTCATTACCACAGTTACAACTCGCCTACCGCCAACGCGGCCTGCCTCCAGCTGACCCGCAACCGTTTACTGTCTCCTCCCGGACCAATCAAGTTTGGCAGCCTCCTCCACCCCGCCGCCCCCCCCTCCTCCCAGTGTTCCCTCTCTCTTCCTATTTCCTTCATCTCTTCTTCTTCAGACTTCACTGTGTGCGATAGAGCTGTCAGTCAGCCCCACTCTCCTTTTCACCGTCCCTCCTATTCATAGCTCTTCACACTCGCCGCCACCCCGGAGGCTCCAGCCCGAACACTCAGACACTCAACAGTCTATTTGCAGGTGCCAGAGCGGCCTTTGTAGTCAACATTATTATAATGTCGCTAAATCATTCAGGCTTCAAACACACCAACGTTACAGCGACCTTTAATCAAGACTTGGAAGCGTCTGAGCTGTTGGAGTAACGGGCTCCATCCTACAGCCAACATAAACTTCTATACAACCATTTCCTCCCTGGTCGCCTTCCTGCAGACTCTCTCCGCTGCACCAACTTTACTCAACAGGCTCAACACATTTCTCTGTAGCGGCCTCGGTACATTCAACACCCTCACATTCACACATCTGGTCAGTTTCAAACTGTGCGAGAGGCGAGAATGAGTCAAGAAATGTTCAAGAAACAAAGCTGCTGAATTAAAACAGGCTGAAACAAAATGAAATCACGATAACGTCTGCTCACTTCTGGTCACAAATAAATTTAACCTTTACTTTCTGAGTCCATCTGCTTTCGGTTTTTCTGCCTCAAGTCTTAGAGACCAAAATAAATATATATATTTTTTAATTTCAAATTTGCGACAGTGTCCAAAATCCTGCAACAAAGACTGTCGCACCTGCCAGCTGTTTTCAGTCGTGGAGAAGTCAGCTCACTTGTTTATCTCTGTCATCACTTTGGCTGCAGCAGATAAAGATATGAAGCTAAACGTGGTGTCCGACCTGACAGACATTACTGTGATGCTTTGCTAGCATCTCTGATACATTTAGAAATAAAAGGTTTTAAATGTGAAGATCTGAGTTGCAGTACGAGAGGGGAGAATAAATCACAAAGGATTAAACTGACCAATAAAAACTCTGCAAGATGAAACAATTTAATAAACAAGAACAAAATAATATGACTGATAAACAGTGAGACAATAAACCTCTGTTCACTCTGACTTCTGATGGCAAATCAATTTTCTATTGACGGGAAGCTTCATTACAATTCTTTTACATTATTAAATACTTTGTGTTTGGTGAAGTTATTTGTCAAATATCTCACAGACCAAAATACTTTAAATTTAAACTTCTTGCAAAGTGTCCAAAATCCAAACCACGTCCCGCTAACAACATCAATCACATCAGGGTAGAAAACTGGAAATTGTTTTTAACTGCAAAGATATTTGAAATCAGCAAACTTGTATACTTCTATTTCAAAGTTGAACCTGCAACAGATAAAGATATAAAATCAACACGGTGGTCGACTGCGGAGTTCGACGATGTCCTGCTGTGGACAAACATATTACAGACAAAAATCTACATCTGTTTATGCTACATTTGAAATATTTTACCTGGCTGGAGGCGGCGGGTGTGTTCTGCTAAATAAAATGAGTGTTTGTGTCAGTGCAGTCTGGTGGCGTTTGAATAACAGGAAGGTAGAACTGTTTACACTTACACTGATATGGATGTTTTCTTTTTTTAGGTGGTTAAAACTCAATCAGCTGGGGCAGCTGTCTGTTCAGTTACTGAACACAGACACTGTGACTGGGTCTGACGGATCAGCTGACAGCTTCAGAGGATTACAGCAGGTTTCAGTCAACTCTGTCCCATCATGCAATGCTCCTAGTTTACAATCAGCTGTGGAGTGACTGTTTACATCCCAGCTTCATCTGAAGTGAGGAAACAGTTTGCGCTGCTTCTTCTGTGGTGTGTAGCTCGACCTGCGCTCCGTCTGCCATCACCTGCCACGTTCACCTCTGCTGGAGACAGGAAACGGTTTTCTCTCATGTTTCATGTAAACTTTACGAAGCTCCTGTGCAGAGCTGTCGCACATTTCTAAGATAACCTCTACATGTTGTCGACTGAGCCGCAGTGAAGCGTCTGCAGGAACACATCCTGGATTGAATGTTTTCAGCTGAGTAACATGACAGGCTCTGAAAAACTTGGTGCTTTCCTTTCAGTGGCTTCAGGGAGTGTTTTGTGGCTGTTTAGATGAAAAAAAAAATGCACAAGCTTCAGCGCACACACACGCGCGCACACATAAACATACATGTGCACACCCACACAGTCACACACAGTGGCTATTTCAGTGAGCTCTGGCAGCCGCGGGCCAGCTGGAAGCAACGTAAGCGTAAGGTGATACTCAACAATGCCACTAACTGGCCAGGCCTCTCGTCTGTACACCAGCTATAATGACATTAACATGGCCAAGGCCCGAGCAGAGCCAGGACACACACACACACACACACACAAAGGACTAAAGGATCACTTTACGCTCTCAGAGAAACATTCATGTTGTCTGCGCTTAAAATGAACTCTGTGGGACAAAAATACACAAACAGAATGAAATCAGCACAAACACACACTGAGACGTCGAATCAGCAACAAACAGCTCAGCGTCCTGCGTCACACTGAGATACAGCAGTGATCTGATTCTCTCCTGATGCACCGTGTGAGCACAGTGTCATAAAACAGAAAGGCCTGGACGAGGCTTCAAAGTTTCTGAGTAACAAATTTATTGGACCGACAGAAAACAACACAGAAATCCAAGGTAAAGAAAACGAGGCGGCGTCGCTGCCTCCCGAGGTGGAGCGGCTGAGTCACACTCTCACTATCCAGCAAGTTCCATCCATGAATTGTTTAAGACAGAGCAAAGCCTCTGAGCGCTGCAGAAAGAAGACAAACTATGTATTTAAAGCTAAAAGAGAGAAAGAAAGAGTCTTTGAGCTGCTGTTGTCAGGGAACCAATAACAAACTAACAACAAACAGCGAGGCCTGCTGTCGTCCTCCAACCGGAAACAATTACTTTGAGACTTTCCAAATGAGCTTTTTATTAGGAGGCATGGAGCTATAAACCAAATTACTGCACTGCTTTGGTTTTGTTCTTATAAAGTTGGAAAATATAGAGCTGGGAAACACACAGGGCTCTCCCTGAAACACACACCTTGGTCTGTCGTCATCTCACACTCAACTCACTGCAATATGCTCCTTAAAGCTCAAACTTGTTTCTCCAGACCTGCAGCAGACAACTCAAATTAAATCTTAATAAACAATTTATTGGTATAGGCTGTTGTATAATTTATATTTAGCAGTTGCTCAGTGTTTACCAGCATAATGACTTCTAAAAACATCAGCAGGGGAGCGGGCAGAAGTACAGCACACATATATTTTGCCAGATTTTGGATGTTTTGCGCAAACAAGTCAGAAACATTCAAAACAGCCTATCCTTGAAGTGCACCAATCATGACCTACTTGGGGTTGGTGGGTTCAAAGTCTCCACCCCTAAAATATTCATGAGTTCCTCTCCTCCTCCTCCTCCTCCTCCTCATCCTCATCCTCACAAGCAACATGGGATCAATTGCGCAGGAGAGCCGGTCTAATCATGTTCCCTGTTTTCCTGAATGTCTGATCCCTGGAATCTGTGATTGGCCGATCAGACTGATTGAAGATGTTTTGGAGTGCAGACGTCCCTCTGGATAT
>NC_064755.1:47022529-47060029 GCF_011397635.1 Epinephelus fuscoguttatus
ACAGCTCAAACTGAAGCAGGTCACGTTCAGAGCTCAAACTGAAGCAGTTTATGTTCAGAGCTCAAACTGAAGCAGCTCACGTTCACAGCTCAAACTGAAGCAGTTTATTTTCAGAGCTCAAACTGAAGCAGGTCACGTTCACAGCTCAAACTGAAGCAGCTCACGTTCAGAGCTCAAACTGAAGCAGTTTATGTTCAGAGCTCAAACTGAAGCAGCTCACGTTCACAGCTCAAACTGAAGCAGCTCACGTTCAGAGCTCAAACTGAAGCAGCTCACGTTCACAGCTCAAACTGAAGCAGCTCACGTTCACAGCTCAAACTGAAGCAGTTTATGTTCAGAGGTCAAACTGAAGCAGCTCATGTTCACAGCTCAAACTGAAGCAGCTCACGTTCAGAGCTCAAACTGAAGCAGCTCACGTTCACAGCTCAAACTGAAGCAGTTTATGTTCAGAGGTCAAACTGAAGCAGCTCACGTTCACAGCTCAAACTGAAGCAGGTCACGTTCACAGCTCAAACTGAAGCAGCTCACGTTCACAGCTCAAACTGAAGCAGCTCACGTTCAGAGCTCAAACTGAAGCAGCTCACGTTCACAGCTCAAACTGAAGCAGTTTATGTTCAGAGGTCAAACTGAAGCAGCTCACGTTCACAGCTCAAACTGAAGCAGGTCACGTTCACAGCTCAAACTGAAGCAGGTCACGTTCACAGCTCAAACTGAAGCAGCTCACGTTCACAGCTCAAACTGAAGCAGTTCACGTTCAGAGCTCAAACTGAAGCAGTTTATGTTCAGAGCTCAAACTGAAGCAGTTCACGTTCAGAGCTCAAACTGAAGCAGCTCACGTTCACAGCTCAAACTGAAGCAGCTCACGTTCAGAGCTCAAACTGAAGCAGTTTATGTTCAGAGCTCAAACTGAAGCAGCTCACGTTCAGAGCTCAAACTGAAGCAGTTTATGTTCACAAACATCAAAATATGACAAAAATCTTTCAAGTAACTTTTTTTCCATGATGAAAATAAGATGAGGACGAACTAAAAATAGATCCCGATAATAAAAACTAGAGAGATGTGATGAACATGTCGGTGGTGAACTATCAGACACTGGAAGAACAGCCGTGCTAGTAACTCTTCAGATGCAGCATGAGCGACAGGCTGGTAAATTCCAGTAAATAGTCTGCACCAGGATGTTTCAGTAGCTGCTGAATGGCAGCAGTTAGCAAAACATTGATCAACTGAGACACTTTGAATTTTAACTGTCAGTTTTATATATCACAGTATACCTTAACAGCAATATATTGCTGTACCCTTGTAAGATCCTTTTGTTTAACCAGTCCTGAAATCACCGTCACCAAACCCACCAAACTCCATTTAAATAAACCCTCATGTTAGCCTGTACAGAGGCAGCATGTTGTCACATCTAACTGGTGAACTAAGGGTTAATTTAAACCAAACCAGAGATGCTGATTGTTGAACAGTGAGAGGATGAACTGAGATGGTTTCTGTGAGTGTTATTTAGTTCCTGCTGACTGTGACTGAGGTGAGTTTAATGATGATAACATGAGTGAGTATTTAAATGGAGTCTGGTGGGTTTGGTGACGGTGATGTCAGGACTATTTCTGGATCTTTAACACAAAGCTCTGATTCTGTTGGGATCCTTCCATCATGATGTCACACACTCACAGTAACAGTCTGATCCTGTCAGTGACAGAAACAAACTGTGGACACAACACAGCCTGGTTCACTGTTTCTAGATTAGACGAGAGAACAGGCTCCATGTTGAAATATATCACAGTTATCCTCTAATGTGTAAACAGCAGGATGGTGCAGGTGGTTCACTTGTTTTTAATCTCACTGTCGAGGGCTTTAATTGCTGATTTGAAGCCAATTTTAAAATCTGATCACATGATTTGAATAAAACATGTCAGTGTGTATAGTAAAGTGTAACTACAGCTGACACACAGAAGAGTGAGGCGTTTGAAACACTCCAGTACCATGACATTGTACTTTACATAAAGTGGTGGATGTCTCTTCACTCCACAGCCTGTTGGTGTGTGTCACATGATGTGTACATGTGTCTGTGCATTAGTGTGTGTGTGTGTGTGTGTGTGTGTGTGTGTGTGTGTGTGTGTGTGTTTACATGAAAGTGGATGCCTTTGAACAGCACATTTGGCCCATGTGATTCTGATAGACCTTATCAGTGCAGTGTGTCTGTGTCCACATGTGACGTGTCCGTCCCTCTGACCTTGTTGCCGTTGTTGAGGCTCATGCCGCTGAGGGCCGACAGTTTGGCCTCCAGACTGTGGTGTCCCGGCTGCTGCTGCTGCTGCTGCTGGTGGAGCTGCTCCCTCTGGATCTGCTCCCTCATGCTCCTTGCCTCCTGGATGGCCTTCATCACCGCGTCCTGGTCCCCAAACAGAGCCGTGGAGTTCAGGCTGGACAGGATGTCTGAGAGGGGACGACACACAGGGACAACTGTCTGTCACTTTGACTGGAAGAACAGGAGAACCCAGTAGAGGTCCATCGATTCATCAGTTTAGCTGATTAATCGGTGCCAATAGGACTTTATACAATCTATCATTAATGGCAGAGCGGGGCCCCAATAATGGCCGATAGCTGTAACCTCCACTTGTCATGTGGATATGACCGTAAGGCCTTTGCACGGAGAACCCTACATACAAAAATACAAAGTAAGTGTGTGCTTTAGATCATCTGTATGGTTTAAATGACAGTTCGTTAATATAGGATGGCTTTACGACATAATGCGTTTGCTGATCTTAAAAGAGTATTATGAGAACCAGAACACGTTCCCAAAATGTTTGTGTGGAACTATTATAATCAAGGAAGTGTCTGCAGATACACTGATCACCTGAGAGCGTCAGTCGGTCATTGATTATAAATCAGTCCATCTGATGCTGGTTTTGTTTCATCACTGTAGCCAGTATCTCACTATCACTATCCTCATTCAGATTTTAAGAAGCTACAAATTATATTCAGCCACAAAATAAGTCTGAAAAGCTGCAAATCAGAACGAAGCACAGAGAGTCGTTGACTAGAGATGATACGCCGTCTCACGGTGGTCACTTCCTGTCGACGTCACAGATCAGAAGCACAGAGAGTCGTTGACTAGAGATGATACGCCGTCTCATGGTGGTCACTTCCTGTCAACGTTACAGATCAGAAGCACAGAGAGTTGTTGACTAGAGATGATACACCGTCTCATGGTGGTCACTTCCTGTCGACGTTACAGATCAGAAGCACAGAGAGTCGTCGACTAGAGATGATACGCCGTCTCATGGTGGTCACTTCCTGTCGACGTTACAGATCAGAAGCACAGAGAGTCGTTGACTAGAGATGATACGCCGTCTCATGGTGGTCACTTCCTGTCAACGTTACAGATCAGAAGCACAGAGAGTTGTTGACTAGAGATGATACACCGTCTCATGGTGGTCACTTCCTGTCGACGTCACAGATCAGAAGCACAGAGAGTCGTTGACTAGAGATGATACGCCGTCTCACGGTGGTCACTTCCTGTCAGCGTTACAGATCAGAAGCACAGAGAGTCGTTGACTAGAGATGATACGCCGTCTCACGGCGGTCACTTCCTGTCAGCGTTACAGATCAGAAGCACAGAGAGTCGTCGACTAGAGATGATACGCCGTCTCACGGCGGTCACTTCCTGTCAGCGTTACAGATCAGAAGCACAGAGAGTCGTCGACTAGAGATGATACGCCGTCTCACGGCGGTCACTTCCTGTTGACGTTACAGATCAGAAGCACAGAGAGTCGTTGACTAGAGATGATACGCCGTCTCATGGTGGTCACTTCCTGTTGACGTTACAGATCAGAAGCACAGAGAGTCGTTGACTAGAGATGATACGCCGTCTCATGGCGGTCACTTCCTGTCAACGTTACAGATCAGAAGTACAGAGAGTCGTTGACTAGAGATGATACGCCGTCTCATGGTGGTCACTTCCTGTCAGCGTTACAGATCAGAAGCACAGAGAGTTGTTGACTAGAGATGATACGCCGTCTCATGGTGGTCACTTCCTGTCGACGTTACAGATCAGAAGCACAGAGAGTTGTTGACTAGAGATGATACGCCGTCTCATGGTGGTCACTTCCTGTCAACGTTACAGATCAGAAGTACAGAGAGTTGTTGACTAGAGATGATACTCCGTCTCATGGTGGTCACTTCCTGTCAGCGTTACAGATCAGAAGCACAGAGAGTCGTTGACTAGAGATGATACGCCGTCTCATGGTGGTCACTTCCTGTCAGCGTTACAGATCAGAAGCACAGAGAGTTGTTGACTAGAGATGATACGCCGTCTCATGGTGGTCACTTCCTGTCAGCGTTACAGATCAGAAGCACAGAGAGTTGTTGACTAGAGATGATACGCCGTCTCATGGTGGTCACTTCCTGTCGACGTTACAGATCAGAAGCACAGAGAGTCGTTGACTAGAGATGATACGCCGTCTCATGGCGGTCACTTCCTGTCAACCAGCAGCTTTTTACAATGTTACAGAACGGAGCGTTAACAGTAGTTGTTTGTCTCAACTCATCTCGTCACAAAGTTTTGGTCTGAACTAGACTTTAATGAGACCACTGCATGCTCTTTGACCATTTGTCACTTCTCCATTGTCTCTGTCCAACCTGTAAAATAAAACACGCCCACTGATGTCACATATTCCAGTTTGAGGAAAACCTGGTTTTGGTTCCAACTTTATTTTTGGTCAAATTGCTGCATATGGTTCAAAATCGGGTCCAAGAACTGAAATGGAACAGATTCCATGTGGAATATGGAATTTATGAGATATTTTACAGAGAACTTTTCTATAGTGTGATGTTTCCACCCAGAACCCTGTTTGGGGGTTTTATCCAGAGCCTTTTCACCTTCTAACAGTACTAACAAGAAACCATTCAGGAGGTTCTATAATGAACCATTTTATACTTATATAAGTTTGAGTCAGGGATAGTTTAATGTTTAACAGTGAATTGTGGTCAGAAAATACCTCCAGCCAATCAGTGAACAGACTCCTGTGACATGTTGACGTGTGTTACAGAAAACTTCTTCCTGTTTCTGAGAGTAAGAACACGCCAGAGAAATATCATAATATTATCACTGTGGCGAGCTGCACTTTGCCACTGCTAAAGTTTGCAGATATTTTATTTTGCTTTTGAGTCTGAATTCTCGAAGAGCCCAGTCTGCTGTGTATGTGTGTGTGTGTGTGTGTGTGTGTGTGTGTGTGTGTGTGTGTGGTTTTATGCAGCTTCATGAACTCTATCAAACTTTGAAAACAAAGTGCGACTGCTGAGAACCAAAAATTCATCATGGCTGCAAATCCCATTTAAACATCTGTATAAAAACACATTTAAACATCTGTATGAAAACACATTTAAACATCTGTATGAAAACACATTTAAACATCTGTATAGAAACTCTTGTCGGGGTCGCTGGAGTTGTTTTCCAGTCCACTCGTGTCTGAGCGGGACAGAAGCTCAGAAGTTTATGTGCCTCACACTTTTGAAGAATAAGAAAAAATAAATAAATAAAAGGATGCAAAGTTTCCGTCGCCCTCTGGTTTAATTAGCAGACGAGGAGGAAGCACTGTATGCTTGGGTGGCCGTTAAAATGGGCAAAAAATAACTTTGCAGGGAGCAGAAGCGTGGCGTCCTCAAAGCCACTCCAGAGGAGCTGGTGAAATTGTTTTCTGGGGGGATATAATGAGAGGCTTCAGATTGGCCTTAATAACAGATAGCAGAGGTAGGGGCATAAAAGGTCTAACGCGGGCAGACAATGATGTGAGGAAGCTCTTAAAAACCAAATAACGTGTGCTGGGTTTCACTGCTTCCGCTGCTGGGCTTTTCATTGGGGCTAAATACAGGGCTTTGGACTCCTGTAAAACACAACACACACACACTCGCACACACTCAGGTCTCGTCGTGGGTCTGAGGTGTCTGCAGTCTATGAGGCGCATGCGATGCTGCCTGGTTTGTCTGTGTGTGGCGGGGAGGAGGGAGGTGTTTGTGTTTTTCCGGTTGAGGGGCAGACAGAGTGTTTGCTCTGGATGGATGTACAGTACACATGTGAACAATACGGTGGTGTGTGACTCTTTGTTTGTGTCAGACACAGCGTGGATGTGTCGACTGCGTCAGTGTTTCCCTCAGAGTTTTGTCTTGGTGTAGCGGAGAGGCGTTTGGAGCGTGTGATTGTTATTGAACACGACAGTGAGGTTGGTTCTGATGTGTTTCCATTAAGCTCAGGTGGCCCCTCCTGTCTGTGCAGTGGTAAAGGAAACACAGGGGTAAATGTGTGTGTATAACCTACCCAGAGAGGAGTTCCTGCCCATGTTGGAGATGGGGCTGGGGATGCGGCCCTTGCTGATGCCTGTGGGGCTGCTCTTGTTTCCGGAGAACAGACTCTGCGTCGGGGACGTTGGGGAGCGAAGAGGCTCGGCTGTCTTGGGTCTGGCTGAGAGGTTCAGTGGCTGTGTGGATCCTTCCTCCTGTTGGTGCAACAACATTGTTTAAAAGATCAGGGTCTGTATCAGGGTCCGAATCAAAAAATAAAAATAAACTCCCTGTGAACATGTCAGTGTGAGTGAAATGGTCCTGCAGTGAATGTGTCACAGTGGGACTAACACACCCAGATCATGTGACTCCTGCATGTATACAGTCAATCAGACCCAAACTGGCCGAGGCGCTCTGAGCATGCTCCACAGTTTCCGCCCCGGGCTTTGACCCGGAAGTCCAATAGCATTAAATGTGTAAGAGAAGAAGAAGCCGGTAACAACATGGAGAAATCTACATCCAGAGCCGTGACTTTTTGGACGGACCAAATGTACAGAGCTGTAAAGTTGTCCACCATGGTAGCAGTTAGCTGCTAGCTAACTGTAGCTAACTTGTTTGTCCATTGTTTGGTCTGTGACGTAATAGGTCAACAGGAAAAAGGTCCAATACTAACAAGCTGAAAGGGGGCATATCTCCACCTATCGTAGAGGAGTCGCACATACTTGGCTCAATAAATGGAAAAATGAGGACGGGACGGTTCTGTTGGTACCATCCACAACTCTTCACAATGAAATAACCTGATGGGTACGGAACTGAACTGAGAGGCTGACCTTTGACCCACAGTAGCACAATCAATGTTTTAACAGTGCTCTTCAGACGCAGGCCTGCTGATGGTTTCACACGGTTTCACTTATTGACATTTGTTGGAAAAAAACTTGCCAACAAACGTAGTGACGCAGAAACAAAGACGAGGAGGAAGGCTGCTAGCAAGGAAACATAGACATTAACAAGCACCCAGGAACACTGCTGGGCTTTGAAACCTATTTTACATAATGGCCAAACAATTAATTACAACTTCCTGTTTGGTCATGAGATGTTATTGGGCCCAAACAGACTTTTAACCATTGACTAACATTGGGAAAAAGATGTCTGTAAATCAGTGGAGCGTCACAGTCCCACAGAAACGACTCGTTTCACTATCAGGATTCGATCTGATAACATTTGTAAAGATTAGAAGAGCCACGAGACTAAATCATTTTATCCCCATTCAAGTTAGTGGAGTGCTAAACAGGAAGTGGCTGCTCGGCCGGAGGAAGTCTCTAATGGGCTTGCTCCATGGGCCCAATGATGACGGAGATCCAGGTAAATTTAAACCTGGTAGGTCAACTATTTAGCTTCATGTGCCGCTGAACAACTTTCACAGACATGTCTGTTTCTACAACCACAGGGAGAAACAATGTAGGTTTCAAATTCTTCCAAAAATCAACTTTGCAAATGTTTTATTAGGATAAAGATGCGTCCAGAGGCACAGTGAGGTGGAAGCAGCTCTGGATGGTACAAAGTGTGACACAGACATATTTAGGTGAAACTAAACCAGTCCCCATTTAAAGTGTAATTGACTCTGTTTAAAGTGAGCACAGCAGCTGATTTTCAATTTTGTCCAAATGATCTTTTAAAGTGTTTTCAGTAGTTAAGTGCTGTTCCCACTGACTGATCAGTCGTCCCTATCATCCCCTCAATAAATGAATTCCTCTGCTCACCTCTGTGAACCTGACGGGGGGGAAACTGTGGCAGTGAACCTTCATATCTAAACAAAGGAACCTTTGTACGACGCCTCTCTTTCTAAACGAAGGTCCGCGACCACGCTGATCCACAGACGGGATCTCCTGTAACGCACATCAACACGGCCTCAGTGTGGCTCTCATGTTGGCAGCAAACGCTTAATGAGTGCAGATCTAATTTGGAGCTTCAGCTGAGGGAAGTGTTGAGAACGAGAGGAGTTTAGGACGGGCTCAGCAGGGCGGGTGTGTGTGTGTGTGTGTGTGTGTGTGTGTGTGTGTTAGGCTGCGGGTGGCATGCCAGAGGGGGGGGGTGTTGGTGGGCTGATCGTGTGCGGGGGTTAGTGCAGGGTGGGGAGTTTGGAGGGCACATCACTACTGTTTGAGTGCGGTGAGCTCTGACGCCGGTCTATTGTGACGCCGCTGCAGCTGTGCCCCACACACACACATGGCTTCCATTACCGCCTCGTCGGCGAGTGAAGGCGAGGCGTACGCTCTCTCCAGTGGAGGGGGCTGGGCTCCTGCCAAACAGCAGCCAGCGCCAGTGTCGCTGTGTGAGTGTGTGTATCAGTGTGTGACTTTTAAATAAGCTGTTTCTAATTGTTGCAGCGCAGCGCAGCACAGCGCCATGTGCCGTTTGTTGTTTCAACAACTTCCAAATTTCCAGCCTCTCACTTTGACTCCAACTAATCATCATTGTGTGTTTTTCTATCAAACATTTTCTGAACTCTTTCCTGTGACTTATTCTGATGTTTGTGACTTTAGAGACTGTTTTCTGTTTTGTGTTTATACGGAGCTGCTGTGCGTTCGTCTCATTGCCGGCTGTTCCTGAGCACAGTAAACATGGTGCTGCTGTTTCTCCGCTTCCTGCTTGTTGGTCCTTCTTCTGAGATGCAGACCAGTTTTAAATGTGTCCACCTGGTGTGTGTAAATCCTGTTGGATCATTTAAACAACTCAACAGAAACTCTGGACTCACCTTAATGTGAGCAACAGGACTGGACGCTCTCTTCTCGCTCTTCAGGGCGGAGGGGGAAAGGGGACCGGAGGAGTTGGGAGCCTGCGGGAGGGAAGCCATCTTGGCTCCTGGTGAGATCTGCATGCTTGCCAGCTGGGCGGCGTACAGCTGCTGCAAAAAAGGGAAGAAACCAGCAAAACCGACAGGCTATTAACATCGCTCGCCAGCAGCTAGTCAGTGGCTTTCCTCTTTCATTCTGTCTCCTCTCTTCTTCTGAACCCCCCACACCCTTCATCCTATCCTCCCCGGCACCGCTCACATCTTCTGAGGGTTGATGGGTGTGTGTCCGAGCCAAACACACACGGAAACAAACGCACACACGTGAATGCACCTCCGTCTGCAGCTGACAGGAGTGTCCCACACAAACGGAAGATTTGTTTGAGTCTCTATCAGAGAGGCCTTCCAGCAAAACATCTTAGTTTCAAATTATCTGCCATCCATCTCTGACACTTATTCTTTCTACAGATGCTGAGAGCAGCTTGGATCTCCATTTGCATCCACAAATAAATCCAGACAATAGCTACAGAAACGTCTCAACGCTGAGCTTGAATCCTACTTTGCTTTAATGGTGACGTTCTATAAAACTGGATCTCTGCAGAAATGTGAGCGCGTAAGTAAAGAAATGAACTTCGGAGACAATGCCTGTCTCAGCAGTGATTTCAGTAGAAGCCTGGGTTTCTTTATTTTTTCAGAAAAACAATGTGAACCACAGATGGAAAGTTGTTCTGATGATTTGACCTTTTTTAACAGCAAATCAAATCAAATTATGACTGAACGAGACTTTATGAGTCTGAAAAACACTTGAGAATAATCTTGTCACTGACAGTTAGTCCTTGTGTTAACACTTCAGACAATCGAGTTTCTTCTCTAACTTTAATCCAAAAGACAAATAGTGGACAATCATTTTTAAGTAGGTGTAGTCATACTGCAATTACAGCTTGGTCATGAATCAAGTGAAACACTTGAAAATAATGTAAAAAAAAAAAAAAAAAAAAGAGTTGGAAAGTTAAAGCCATCTGCCTTCAGGGCTGAACCTAAACGTTCAAAAAACTTTACCGATTTTCCATCCAACAAAAATCAAAGAGTCAAATCGTGGGCCTGCAGTCCAGGGTCTTCTAAATCAAAGCTAGCTAGCCAGACAAACCGCTGCCTGAAACCACTGTCAACCCCTGTCGACATGCATTGGAGTGTGAGTGCTGGAGTATCAAAGAGCCTGTCCTCAGGAAAACCACCCAGACGTGGCTGGCCTTCGCTTCGACTCCCTCCTCTCACCTCATCTGTCTCACCCTCCTTCTGTCTTTCCTTTGTCTCCCCCCGTCTCTCAGTGTTGGACCTCTGTTTTTACTCTCTGCTCCCTCTCAGCCTAAACGGCCCCCAGTGTTGTGAGATCTGATTTCCCTGTAGTCAAAACTGCAAAGCCTCCTGGGAGCAAAGAGAGCTCGATAGAGAGAAAGAGAAAGAGAGCGTCTTGCTCTGCAGACACACGAGACCACCGTCGCTTCACCGCCGGAGCGCCAGGCTCAGCGGTTGGGGCCAGAGAAGTTGGCTGGCCCTCTTTCCACTTCTCTCAGAGCGATATTAAACACAAACAGAAGGGGCCTCGCCGTTGAAACAAAGCCCTGATGTCACGCCGCTTATTTTCCTTGGAAGGCACCAGGAGTGCTCAGGCCAACCCCTGGCGATATGAGATCCCCGTAAGAATGTGCCTTGAATGGCTGGTGGTGAGGCCTCTCGCGTCAATCAAGCCGACCGCAGAGTTACTTCTGGTGATGCCTGATATTCTTACAGCTCTGAGGGGAGCAGGGGCCGGGCTGACACACCAAGCTCTGAGGTAAAACACACACACACACACACACACACACACACACACACACACACACACAGTATTGTGCTGGTAGCAGCGATTCCGTCAGCGATTCCACACGAAGACGAGGGAACTGTTGAACAAACAAAAGACGGAGAATAAGAGCTCCTTCCTTATTTCTCCTCTGTTTCTTAAAGACACTCGGAGATTGATTGGCGACTGGGGAGGCCAATGTGCTGCGTAAACAGCCCCAACCACAGCTCTCGCCGACCAGCCAACCCCCACGGGAAGACAATGCCGCAATTTCCTAAATTACAAATTGACAAAGAGGGTCTCAACTGGGCCGCAGCTGTCCGGACTATCTGACGGACCTCCGGACGTTAGTGCTAATTTGACTAAAATCCAAATGATTAGTCTGTCATCTCTGGCCTCCTGATCATCAGCAGCTTTTTCTAACAGCAGAGAGGAGGTGGTGTTGATGTGGTGCGGTGTGGGCAGTGCCGTCCCGACTGTGCTCACACCAGCCCTTCCCATTAGGACGGAGCAGAGAATCCCTTCAGCCGGCCTCTTTACTGTCGAGCTGCAATCGATCTCAGGAGAACACAAGACAAATGAGGTTTTGTGTTTTTCAGCAGGTCTGAGGAGGAGGAGGGTGAGATGGATCAGAGTCGGCCCACACGCAGGACCGAGGCTAAATATTACACTTGGAGGGTTAGCTGTGTCCAACACAGTGAAAGAGACACACAGAGAGGCATAAAGACAACCATTATCTCACTTCCACTTCTCTGTTACACAACAGACACAATCTGAATCTGACTGCCTCCAATCATTGTCCTCATTTAATGACAAAGGAAGTCTTTCTGGGAGAATCACTGAGCGCTGCCAGCGGGGCAGGAATCATGACTGAGGGCCACAGAAGTTTGTTCCTCACCATCGCACACAGAGACACACAGAGACACAGAGAGCAGAGACATGTCTTATGATTCCTACAAGAATGTGTGCTCACTAACTTATTTCACTGACATCAGCTGTGACAAAGGACGGCTTTCTTCAGTGTGTATGAAAGGGTCTGCTCCGAGCCTCCGGAAACTATCCGCCCCATCAAGCTCCCACATCGACAGCACCATGCTGTGCTAGCAAAACTTCAAGGTCGCTTCATGATGGGCGGAGCATGACAGGACAGCGTTGGTCAAATACCTTCAGATCAGTTTCTTCAATAATGAAAACAGAAAACACGGGACATTATTCTCACTGTCACTCTCTGAACCTTCACTGTCTCCTCCATGTGGACCTTCTCGCACCCTGAGAAGCAACAAAACCTGGTGACGCAGCACAAACCACCTCCCAGTGCTGAACACTTTTAAGTTAACATTTTCATACTATAATGGTAGAATATGAACGCTTGAAAATTGCTAATTCACGATGTAGCCGACATGAATATCTGAAGTTCTCCATGCAAAAAGTCGACATCAACGATACGCGTGACGTAGGTGAACATGTCTGTTACGCTAATTTGCATGAAGTGGCGTCCCAATTCGTAGGTAAAATTCCCTCCCCTCAACACTACCCCTTCATCATTGAGGAGAATCTATCTGGCGAGTGCACCTGAAACCAAAGAGTAAGGTTAAAGGAAGAGAACTGGGATTGGCCCAAAGCTCCAGTGTGTTGGATTTAAGGTGAATATGATACATCCAGTCTGTTTTCTATAGTGTACAATCAGCTGAGATGTTTGTATCTACACAGGGAGCAGGTCCTCGTCTACAGAGATCACCATGTTTCTACAGTAGCCCAGAACGGACAAACCAAACACTGACTCTCGATAGAGACATTTTTGTGTCAGCCACCATAGTTAGCAGCAACTCTGTGATGAGAGAAAATGCTCTTCCTGTTTGACCATCAGTTGCAGCCAGCTGTCTGAAGCTTTGCTTCAGGGCAGAACTACCAAACATCTGTAGAGTCTGACCACAACATCTGTCCGTCCTGTGCTGAGCACGGATCTGTCTTTCAAAGGGTTTGATGGCAGCTGGTGTGTTTGACTGCAGTGTGTAGCAGAGGAGAAGCTAACGTAGAGCTAACATAGAGCTAACACGGTGTAGCTCTTTGTTTCTAGTGTTTGACAGTGTGGAGATAAAGTCACTGTGAAGTGAAGCATGACTGAGACTAAGGAGTAAAACAGATAAGATGTGTCAACGTGTCGTTGGACTGTTAAAAGACACAGCAAAGAAAAAAGACTTTGTATTGATCCTCTGAGTGATGATTAATGACTCATTAATGCATGCAGCCACATTAATGACACAGTTCATTTACCTCAGCCTGTGATGCAGGTTGCACATACTGTCAGTGTAACAGCTCACACATCACCAACATGACAAACAGCAGAGACTCAAAGGGTCAAAGGAACAAATCGTCTGCAGGCTGCAGGCTGCTGCAGACGCTTCTCATGCTTGATAAATAAGTGATGAGTATGTTAGCGAGTCTCTGAGTAAAAACACATCCACTCACAGTCAAAATGTGAGGTTTCCATGCTGTCGTTGTTCCTCACCTCCGAAAAGGCAGAGCCCATAAAGAGGCAGAGCCCATAAAGAGGCAGAGCCAGAGCTGAGACAGAGAGACGCTGTGGCACTACAGCGTAACCCACAGTGGCTACATGAAGGCCACAGGGCTTAAGATAGTGCAGGATGATTCTGTTCTTCAGGTTCAGTTTAAATCTCAGAAACACATTAGTTCAGGGTTTCCTGCAGAACTCTGAGGCTGAGGTGAAATCAATGATGACTCAGACTTCAGCTTAGACAACTGTTGAGGAGAACAAGATGCTTCACCCAGCTGTCACTGGTGGATCTCAGCAGATCTTTGCTGTCTGCTATGTTTGGAAAGTTGTTTGTTTGCAGCTGAGAAAAGTCAAATGGTTCAGTTAGCAACAAACTTCCTGAGGGAAACCCTGCAGACGTCGAGCTGTCCGACACAAACAAGCAGCTCACACAGCAAAGACACTCCAACACCATGCAGCTCATAGTGACCATCAACATGCTCTGACCCCCAATGCCTTACAGCTCGGTCAGTGGCCCCACACTCTCTGACACTCGGGGATGACATCTCAACTTTCACTGGTACATGCATGGGTGGATTATGAGACAATGGGCCCCTGGGCACAGAGAGACAAAAGGCCCCACCACCTCTTCTACACAGGAGCAACACACACCTCTTGTTTAACTGTTTTGATTCTCTTGCCGTTCCTTTGCATCTCTTTTTCTCTTTGTGGCCAGTTTGAGTCTCTTCCTGGTCGCTGACTTATATTTGAGTGACATTTTGCAGGTGAGGTCGGGGGGCCCTGGATCTGTGCTTAGGCCCTGCAATCAATAGTCCATCCACAGCTACATGCATTGTGTCTTTTAAAAATACACTCCACAGGAAATGTGGGTTTAAAGTTTCAGCAACAAAACTACCTGGTCAAGTTTAGACAGAGATCAAATGGTTTGGCTTCAAATAAGTACGTATGTCACATGACCTAATGTAGCTCCCTGTTGCCCCCACCGGCGGGGGCAGAGAGCTTCGTAAACACCTCGTCACTTAATTACAGGTAGAATTACAGGAAGAAGCTCAACCAGCTAACCAGAGGAGACACAATCACACTTTGTAAGTGTATTAAAAAAACTTTACATACAGCTGTAAACATTGTGCACGACCACATAAAAACACACAAAGAGCTTTTACTTCACAGTATCCACACAAATGACCCACAATCCTCTGACTGTCAGAAGCCACAAAGATGGACGACAGCACGTTCAGGCCGATTATTAATAAGAGGAATATTAATTGTTTAATTGAATAAAATAATCATAAATATAACAAACAACAAAAGGACATCCATAAGAAATAACAATAACACACATGTAGCCTCTGTAATTTCACCATCGCCAATATAATATGTTTGAATCTACAGTGTTTGCAGTTATAACTTATTACACAATAACAACATCACATCTCTGCGGGTAACCTCGGTCTCTGGTGAGCTCGGTGAACAGCGTTTGTTTTATCTCCATGGTAACAGGTGGGTAAGGGTCAAAGTTCAGGGTGTGATGTCATGAGACAGTAGTCTGTCCTGATTGTGAGCAGACTGCTTGTAACAGTACAAACTTTTTAAGGGCAGCTGCAGTTACTTCCAAAAGTAAAAAGAAAAAGTGTGTGATTCAGAACGCACCCTGTGATTGGCTGTCTGATCATTTAAACAAAGAACATGTTTCCTTGTGGCGGTCTTTTTCAAATGAGCTGTGGTTGAAGTTACTATTTTCTGATAGTATAGCTAGCTAGTTGAAATAATGACTCCTCCCACTGCTGTGAGGTGATTGGCTGCATAAAAACTCTTAAGTGTTTGACTGACAGGATTGTGAGCCTCTGATTGGCCACAATAAAAAATGATTGACAGATGCCCCGCCCTCTCGAACTTGCGCATGTCTGAAACGTGGTGAAAGGTGGATGTTTCTCTGTCTGCTTTGCCTTTAAATAGTCAGTCTGTCTTCATGACCTTGCCGTGACCTTGTTAAAGGGTCATTCCACCCATTTTTTTAAGGGTTTCCCTGAATGGTACAAACAGGAGCAGATTATGTGTCAGATCATTTTCAGTGACATCATTTCAAAGGAACATTCACTCAGCGTTTTTCAGTCAAGCTGTAACTGTAGCTCCACTTAACTGAGCATGGAAACACTGAGTGACCAGTCTGTCGTATTTGACACTGTGAGAATGAGAGAGTCTATGCAGGTATAGAGAGGTCAAGGTGATGTGTCTTTGGACTCACATCAGCCTCACAAAGCTTTAAATGTTAAGTTGTTGGAAAGCAGTTCACTGTGCAGGTGTTTTTCTTGTCTCCAGTTTGTGCGCTGCAGCGCTGCTGTACCACAACACACACAAAGAGCTACTGGCACATTTTTACAGATACATAACTGAACAAGAACAAGTCATAAATCTTGTGCTGATTGCTCGTGGCGGAGGTATTGTTGTCACAACAATGTCCAAACATGTGCTGGAAGCCGGCGCCTCCGTCTCAATAAAACTCCTCAGATAATCACCCTTTTTTTTCTCCTCTCATGAACACATCCCGGTGCTCTGTCTGTGTCTTCCTCCTGCTCCCAGTCTTCACCCAGCGCTGTGATGAGAAGCTTCCTCTTTCATTCAGGTTCCTCTCTGCCTGTCATTCTCCTCGTCTGAGCCAGTGTCTCACTGTGAATGAGTCTGCATCTCTAACATCATTCATCCTCTTACCTCTCACTCGTGCCAGAGGTAAGAGACTCTTTTGATCATTTCAAAGCCAGGAGTGGAGATAGGCTGCGCCGCAGCTCCCAACTCCTTGGCGCAGCAAGGCGCTTCGCTAAGTCAATAGCGGTTAATGAGAGCCTGGATAAGTGAAAACCACAATACAAATTGAATAAACGGAGATAAGGATTCTTGTAAGATCCAAAAGCAGTGCTCGGGTAATGACTGACGTGATGAAGCAACATTGTTTGCCAGTGAAAAAGCTTTTGAGGGCTTTTGTTTCCGTCACTGAGAGTAGGTACAGCGGGAGGGGCGGCCGGGTCGTGTTGTGAAATTCCAAACCGCCTTCAGAGAGCAGCCATTTCATTTCTCTTTTTTGTTTTTGTTTCACTGTTTCTTTGCAAATGTGCTCTGTGATAACCATTATGGATAAGTGCTATTCTCCAACCACAGGTGTCAAGCAGCAATAAAATCTTTGATGAATTGCCTGGGCCAGGTGTTGTGCTGGTGGGGCGGAATTCCTCTGTGATTCATCATAACAGCTTTTGTCTGACACAGCTGACAGGCAGCAGATAAGCTGGCTAGCATGTTAGCGTCGGCCCACAGAGCTTCATCTCCGAGCGCTGCGTCACGTCGTCTTATTGAAAAAAGTGAACTCCATTAAAATTCATTAAGACAGAAGCCTGTGATGTGAGCCGATGGATGCCTGCTGGGCCGCCTCCAGCCTCCACTCGTACTTCACATCGTCACGGTGAACATGCACTGAAACAAACTGGTGAGCTGCACAAGGAAGTCGGGATGTAATAATGGAGGCAAGAAACTTTTATTTTCTTGGTGTTTCTGTGGCCCAGTGTCTGCACTCTGCAGAGATCAGCGTCAATCACATGGGGTGGCACTCCTGTCTTTGAGTTTCTGCTGTTGCAGTCATGACATCTATCATTTCTCATGCTAAACAGCTCCTTCTTCTTTTTTATGTGTGTTTTGTTCCCCATGTACAATCTCCCAGACACTCAGCAGGTTTTATAACAACCTTGGCCTCCACATCTCAAACACAAAACATAAAAGGTTTCATGCACCAGGTATAGATTTAATCACAATTGTGTAGTTGAGTCGGCAATGGATACGGAGCACTGGAAAGTGTTTTTATTCGATGAAAATGTTTTTACCTACTTGAACTCAGGGCGAGGTTAGAACAAGTAGGAGTTCCATTTAGTTTGCCAATGCTCCTCATCTTTACTGTCTCTTCTGTTTACTCACTTATGTCCTATTGTCTGCGGCTCTGGTCTGCTGGTTCCACCCTCACCATGAGATCCAGGTGAACTTTCTGAGCCTGCGTCTTTGTTCCTGCTGCTGCTCTCAAACTTTCCTGCTTTGATTGTGAAACATTCTCTCTGGTTATCGTCACAGACACTGAAGAGACTCTCCGTTAGTTTGCTTTGCTGGCCTTTACTCCGACACAGTCTCCAACTTTAAATTATATAACCTCTCCTGTCTTTTTACAACACTGTGGAAGGATAATGGTACACAACATTTCCTGTAGTTCAGGTTTTAACAAATAGGCTACAGCAGTTTTGGTTCAAGTAAGAACAAAGGACATTTCAGGTCTCACACAACGAACGTGGTGTGAGCGTTTCACATGGCAAGATTACACAGTGAGCCAATGCAAAGACGAGAATGGATGTAACCAGGCACATCAGGCATGTGAGCAGCATGTCTTTGTATCATTCACAAGAGTTTACATTTTTCAATTTGGGTGAGAAATTCAGGTAACGCTGTGTCACAGAGCCTCTCAGCACTGAGATCTAGCTGAGATTCTCCTCAAGTCAGAGAATCAGAAGAAAACAACAGAGACTGACGTCATCGTCATCGTCAGCTCAACCACTTAACGTCAGACTAAAAGAGAACAGGGCGGAGCCACAGGACAACGTGGGAAGAAAATATGCATCTGTGACTTCTGCAAGAGATTTTATTGAGTTGCTTCCTAGCCAAATGTTCTGTTGGTGTTTTATTGTGGAGGGTACAGGAAGGTGTGAAGCGGTAAGGTGCTGCTGTGACAGAAAGTAAACCAATAAAGATGCTGGTTCAGAGCTTGGAGCCTCAGTGTTCACTATGTTCCTCACTTGATTCCAGCTTTCAGTTGGACCTAACTACAAACCAAGTTAGCCCTTAGCTTCCCTTGCAGTTAGCTAGCATAACTGTTAGCACCGCTGTGAAGAACAAACATTCACCAGCTGCCATAGACTCCAGAAAAACAGTGGCTAAAAACGCTTAGGCAACGTAATGCCAAACTTTGCTTGGCGTTCAGTGTGAACACACCATCAGGCCCAGTACCAACACACCATCAGGCCCAGTACCAACACACCATCGGGCCCAGTACCAACACACCATCAGGCCCAGTACTAACACACCATCAGGCCCAGTACTAACACACCATCAGGCCCAGTACCAACACACCATCAGGCCCAGTACTAACACACCATCAGGCCCAGTACTAACACACCATCAGGCCCAGTACCAACACACCATCAGGCCCAGTACCAACACACCATCAGGCCCAGTACCAACACACCATCAGGCCCAGTACTAACACACCATCAGGCCCAGTACCAACACACCATCAGGCCCAGTACCAACACACCATCGGGCCCAGTACCAACACACCATCAGGCCCAGTACTAACACACCATCAGGCCCAGTACTAACACACCATCAGGCCCAGTACCAACACACCATCAGGCCCAGTACCAACACACCATCGGGCCCAGTACTAACACACCATCAGGCCCAGTACCAACACACCATCAGGCCCAGTACCAACACACCATCAGGCCCAGTACCAACACACCATCGGGCCCAGTACCAACACACCATCAGGCCCAGTACTAACACACCATCAGGCCCAGTACCAACACACCATCGGGCCCAGTACCAACACACCATCGGGCCCAGTACTAACACACCATCAGGCCCAGTACCAACACACCATCAGGCCCAGTACCAACACACCATCAGGCCCAGTACTAACACACCATCAGGCCCAGTACTAACACACCATCAGGCCCAGTACCAACACACCATCAGGCCCAGTACTAACACACCATCAGGCCCAGTACCAACACACCATCAGGCCCAGTACCAACACACCATCAGGCCCAGTACCAACACACCATCGGGCCCAGTACCAACACACCATCAGGCCCAGTACCAACACACCATCAGGCCCAGTACCAACACACCATCGGGCCCAGTACCAACACACCATCGGGCCCAGTACCAACACACCATCGGGCCCAGTACCAACACACCATCGGGCCCAGTACCAACACACCATCGGGCCCAGTACCAACACACCATCGGGCCCAGTACTAACACACCATCAGGCCCAGTACCAACACACCATCGGGCCCAGTACCAACACACCATCGGGCCCAGTACCAACACACCATCGGGCCCAGTACCAACACACCATCAGGCCCAGTACTAACACACCATCAGGCCCAGTACCAACACACCATCGGGCCCAGTACCAACACACCATCAGGCCCAGTACCAACACACCATCGGGCCCAGTACTAACACACCATCGGGCCCAGTACCAACACACCATCAGGCCCAGTACCAACACACCATCAGGCCCAGTACTAACACACCATCAGGCCCAGTACCAACACACCATCAGGCCCAGTACCGACACACCATCAGGCCCAGTACCAACACACCATCAGGCCCAAGCCGACCCCTCTGTACTGTGACGGAGTGGGACGGAGCAGCAGGGCGAGGTGTCGGGACTACGTAGCGCCCCAAACTTCAAACCAAGTGTTGAGATGAGAAATCATCAGACAGCTGCACAAGCAACACAAAAAACACACAAATGACTTTTCCTTGTTAATAAAGATTTATAAATAACGATAACCATCATTTATCTTCATTTAATGTTTTATGTTTTGTCTGTTTATCATTACAAGCATAGAAAATAATCTCCAATGTCTATGTAATTAGCTAGCTAAGGTAACGGTGTTTAGCTGACAGTCCCACACCGTGAAATATTCCTTTGTCACACTTTGAATTTAACTACAGTCCAGCAGCAGAGTTGCTGCACATGTTAGCGCTCCTCTCATATTGGTGCGGACTGTGGGGGAGGAGCACCTGTTGTTACCGTTAGCAGCCTGATAATGACGCAGGGTTGTTTTTGATTTGATGACTTGTTTGACAGATTAATAACATGAAACTTAAGTTGAGGATAAATCGGCCCACACAAATGAAATCACCACTGCAGATAACAGCACATTTATAACGTCCGGCACCACTTAGTTCACGTAGTCTCGAGCATCGACGACGCCTGATCAGGGTTTGACCCTGACCCTAGCTCACAGGGGACAGGGTGGCACTCCCACAGGAGGAGCAGGGGTTAAAATAAGACATGGGACTGGATAATTAATCATAATTGATCAAGATGATTGTGAAAATGAAAAGTCAGATATTTTCTAGGCTGAGGACTCCTTCACCACTTCATCATCTGATCTGCTGTGTGAACACATTACTGTCCCTATTTCGGTGTCACCCTGCAGGTTGTTTGGTATTGTGGTGGCTGTGATGACATGTCAGGAGACCAGGTGTTTGTGTCTTACCTGTAGTTGTAACGGGCTGAGTCCAGACGCCGCTGCAGCTGCCATTGTGGATGGAATGAACTGCATGGGGTAATTCTCACCTGTTGAAAAGCCCAAAGAAAACACAGTGTAGAGCGAGGTGGAGGGGGCAGGGCAGATTACTGCACAAGAACTAACCTGCTCTTTACCTTCAGCCAGCCTTTGTCTGTCTGTCTGTCTGTCTGTCTGTCCGACTGTCTCACTCTTTGTTCCTCTCATGTTTTTATTCATGGCAAATGAAACACGAAGGGTCACGAGCGTTTTATTCGAAGGTTAATAACGCTCATTGTCGGTACACACGGGTGCTTGAGACTTGGGCGATCAGAGTTCAAGTCCAGCGCTGTCTCATCGGAACGCACTCATAAATGCATATCAGAGTGGCGTGTATAACCCCTACTGTTTGTCCCTAAAAGGCTTTCCATGTCCGAGTCTTTGTGGCGCACAGAGCGGAGTCAGAGTGGAGAGGAGAATAATGGCTTTTTAATCCCTTTCTTCATCTCTGCCTCTCTCTGCGGCCTCGTGGGAGTGTGTGCTCACGCAGCAGGAATAAACATGGATTATTCTGTATGAAGTATGGAGGGTCAGCGGTGCACGGCGTCAGGCGAGCACCTGGAGGAATGTGTGAAGGACGGGGAAGAGGAAGAAAGCAGGTGGTGCCGCCAATCCTACAATAAGAAGTCTGTTTCTGTGTCAGCGTGTGTGGGAAAGTGTTTTGTTGCCCCTGTTTGTGTCAAATCCTCACGGACGGCTAAAAACATGCAGCTTACATGCAATCTTTTAAAGGGACAGTTCACCCAAAATCAAAAACACATTTTCTTGCTGTAGTTGTGTTTGTCAGATAGTTTCAGTGTGAGATGCAGAGTGTTGCAGATATCAGCTGCAGAGACGTCTGACTCTTTAATATAAAGGATCAACATCAGCGTCTCTCTCAGGAAGTCATGACAAAATGTTTGCTTGACTCTTGTTGAGCCTTTCTCACCTGACAAAGACCTCAGGGTGGAAACTGCTCTGTGTTTTAATGCAGGGACAATAAATAACAACAATAAATTTGGATTACTGTTAATTTATCATGTTGATCTGTTCTGTACGACATCTATTGCACGTCTGTCCGTCCTGGAAGAGGGATCCCTCCTCAGTTGCTCTTCCTGAGGTTTCTACCATTGTTTTCCCCGTTAGAGGGTTTTTTGGGGAGTTTTTCCTGATCAGCTGTGAGGGTCATAAGGACAGAGGGATGTCGTATGCTGTAAAGCCCTGTGAGGCAAATTGTGATTTGTGATATTGGGCTTTATAAAAAAACTGATTGAACTGAAACCTTTTTAACATATTTGGTCCTGATCTGCACGAGTGTCCGACCTTCATCAGTTCTCCTCCCATGTGCTGCCTTTTTTCTTCAACAGCTCCTGTGTTGATTAGACGGCCCTCGAACACACAAGTATTTGTTTGGAGTTCCTTTATATCAAAGAGAAGTGAGACGTCTCTACGGCTGATATCTGCAACACTCTGCAGCTCACACTCACACTACAAGAGGAATGTGTACTTTGTGTTTCTGTCCCTGTACGTTTGGGAAGTGCACGTATTTTGTCTGTCTGCATCATCTTTACGTGCACGTTGTTGGGTCAGTGTGCACCAGGAGGACATGCTAGAGTGTGTGTAGGTGTGTGTGTCTGTGTGTGTGTGTGTGTGTGTGTGTGTGTGTGTGTGAGAAAGTGTGAAATTCCATGTTGCAGATGTGTTGTGAAGCTGTGGTGCTTTCAGCACACCATAAAAGAGACATTCCAGTCCTGGCTGTGTCCAATGTATTGTTCCCAACGTGAACAAGCACAGCTTGTAAATCTCTCCACTCATTTCCAGAACATTCCTCACCTGACACACCTCATTAACATAGACTGGGATCCCACTGTGTGTGTGTGTGTGTGTGTGTGTGTGAGAAACAGAGACGTTCTGTTTCTCTTCCAGTTAACAAACTGCAGCTTTTGTTTGAGGAGGGTGAACATTGATCCGTTAAACATACATCTCCTCAGCACTCGTCAGTGTGTGACGGACCCTCGGCAGTTGTGCGGTGCATAAGCATGTGTTGATGTGTGTTTATGTGTGTTTATGTGTGTATGTTTGTGTACCTGGCTTATAGGACATGCCCGGTGGGAAGAGGAAGCCCTGCTGTGCGGCGGCAGCGGCAGCCAGAGACCGCTGGTCGTGAGGAAACACTGGGATCATCATTGGAGGCATGTGACCCTGGACCTGAGGCACAGAAACACAGAGACATGTTGGCAAGGGACAGACAAGAGACATGTTTCAAGTCCTCACATTAAACATGTCATAAAAACAGGATGAGGCTCACAACCACTTCTGTCTACACAAACACTGCATTTATACACAGCACAGAACACAGAAAGCTGAGAGCAGGGAAATGGATACATGGACAGAAAGGACAGTCAGGACATAAGAGACAAAGAAAGAGTGAAGGAAAAATAATGAAGTGAATGAACACAAAGAGAGAAAGAAGAAGAAGAGTCAGAAACACTGCAGAACAAACATTATACACGTGTTTCCAAACGAAGATGACGGCAAGGGCCGAAGAGTCTGAGAGCAAACAGCAGATGAAGACGTCCGTTGATGAGAAGCGAACATGTGAAACAAAGTGCCTTTAAAACAACACAGAGGCTAACAGCTGCCTTTCATGTCGGCTTGAAAGACTCTTAAAAAGTGTTGGTTCGGCAGAGTTCAGACGCCGAAGGCTCCGACTGAGGAGAGCAAATCAAAGATGAGCCTGCGGGAATCTATTAGGGCCGACTGATCCGTCTCTCTCTGCTCTTTATCTCCTCCTTTTCTTTCACTTCTTTTTCTCTCTTGTAAAATTGTTGTCTCTTTTCTTTCTCTCAGTCCGTCTGTCTTTGCTTCCGTTTTCTTTCTTCTGGCTCGTTAAGTTGCTGTCTGAAAGATTTTACAGCTCACGTTAAAGGAATGAAATTAAAATAAAGTGCACATGAGGAGATTTAAACTGTAAAAACCTGAACTTGTATCAGTCATATTTCAGACGCACTGAAACATGTTGCAGTTTGCTGCTTTGTTTAATTATATTCTTCTATTTTTATTAAATATTATAACTGTCATCACTTCTCATTATGGTATTCTTTTATTTATAGAATAAAACTCTCACAGTGTGTATTTATTCAGAGCCATGATGGACATTATCTCTGTGTTAATCTACAGTAAATCACTGTACATTTTAATACATTCAAACAATTGCAAAGACGAAATCTGAACGTCGATTCATGTTTTATTAAATGTTAAATTAACGGTGATGCAAAAGACCTAAATTCACTGATGTTAAAAGTGTGACACTGAAACAGCGTCATGAAATTCATGTTTCAAAATCAAATCATAATTCAGTGGTGGCGTCTGACGTTGACATTAAAACATCAGCTGGGCCGCAGCATCTTCTTCTTCTTTGTTTCTTCTTTTAGAAATCATTTCTCTTCTTCTCTCATCACTTGTCTTTATTCTTTCTTTTCTTGTCTCCTGCTCTTTAGATTTCTTTTTCTCTTTTTTGTCCCGTTGTTTTTTCCTGTTTTATTATTTTTGGAGGAAGGAAAGATTCATCCTTTCACTCGCTCTGTTTTTCGTCACATTTCGGTGAATCACACTTGTGTCTTGGCTTCTTTCTTTCATTATCCCTCTCTAATTTCTGTTCCTCCTATTTCTCTTCTCTCTGAACCTTTTCTTCATTTCACACCTTTGTTAGCCTCTTCTGGTTCGTCTTCTCTTCTTTTCCTCTGCTGAGACGAGCGCTGGTTGACACCTCTGCTCAGTGGCCTTTACCTCCATTCATCTCCTTTACTACCAATTCATTAAGCAGGCTGACCCCTCCCTCCGTCCTCCGGGGACACTTCATCATTGGAGCCTGGATTTACACCATCAGCATGTTGTGTGGTTACGTGGTGGAGCTGGATGAGCGTCCTCGGGGACGGGAGGGCGGATGAAATGGTTTGTGGTGGGGAGGTTCAAACAGCATGACTAAACACCGAGAGACGAGCAGGAGCATCCTCCGCTTGTGTTTACTATAAAGGGCCGCGAGGATCAGACCATCAATGAGACGATCAATGGAAAATTCATCAACAGCAGATTTTATTAATCGATTAACGCTGTTAACATCAGCATCTTTGGCTTTTTAGACATGCTGCATTTTTGTGTTCTCAAATTCATTGTTTTCAATGCAGATGTGCAGCAGGCGCTCAAACGCCACAGCAACACTGTCAAAGCGTGCACGTGTTCCAGAGCACATATGTTTCAGGGTGCGAAGGCTGCACGCTCAGATAAACTGAGGTAACGAGGACCAGCCAATCACAGCTGACAGAAATCTGTCCCTCATTCATACAGACACCACTGGCTTTGATTTTAACAGTAACTGAGTACAACACACGACTGTCACACACACACACACACACACACACACACACACACACACACACAGAGTTTTACAAGCAGCAAATATATTCAGAACATCTGTGGGTGCAGGTTCAGTTTGATAACGCTCAACAGTTTAATCAATAATAATGCAGCATTTTTCAATTGTTATATTTTGTGAGTTAAAATCTGAAAA
This sequence comes from Epinephelus fuscoguttatus, assembly GCF_011397635.1. Lineage (NCBI taxonomy): Eukaryota > Metazoa > Chordata > Actinopteri > Perciformes > Serranidae > Epinephelus > Epinephelus fuscoguttatus. The sequence goes on from NC_064755.1 coordinate 47,047,901, forward strand.
AGTGACATTTATTGATCTGTCAGGTAAATGTAGCGCTGCGATGTTTCCTCTGAAACACACAGGTGCTTTTTAAAGGGAGTTTTCATACACATCACAACAGATCTATCGCTGTTTGGGCTCTGTTCACCCCTCATTATCATTATCTAATTATTAATTAATATTATTATTATCATTATTATCATCATCACACTCTGATATTATTCACTGCAGGGAATTTGTTTTAATTTAATTTTCAAATCCATTTTTTTTTCTGGAGGAAAAAATGTATCTTTTAAAGTTTTCTCACCTTTTTTAAATTATTAGAATAATGTGACAAATAAAGGTTTATAGACGGCAAACAGGACGGACGGACAATAACATGAAGCAGTTATGATGCTGTATGTAGTGATATGAGAAGAGTCTGGACTCTGCTCACCCACTTTAAAACACAATCAGGCATCTGTGTGTGTGTGTGTGTGTGTGTGTGTGTATGTATGTGTGTGTGTGTGTGTGTGTGTGTTAGCCACCGTTAGCTTTGTTCAGTCAGTGTGCAGTTACATGTGTTCATGTGTTCATCACCTGACCAGCTCTTCAGACAGCCATGTTTAGGTCACACTCCAAAAAAAGCCTGATCGCTAGGGAGGCCCTCGTCTCTCTCTCTCACACACGCATGCACGCACACACACACACACACACACACACACACACACACACACACACACACACACAGAAGCTGTGTGACGTCTTGTGACACGGAGAGAAGGGAATGAGGAGAGAATAAAAACCAGTCTGTCTGTCCGAGCGCCTAAAAAAGAAGAAGAAGAAGAAGTGGGGGGGTTATAGAGTGGGACAAAATGCTCCCATTCATTGTATTCCTCTGGGAACACTGGGACTGACTGGAGCTGCTTCACCAGCGCAAACACACAAAGATCTTCTTTTACAGGGGAGGGGGGGGGGTCGGGGTGCTGCGGGGGCCCTGCTCTGCTCAGCCCCTAAAAAAACACAAGGCCTCTTCCTCCAACGCACACACTTCCACATACACACACCTCAGGAACATGAGCATGCACACACACACACACACACACACACACACTAGGATTAATGGTGCTCTTGTGCACTGCAGCAGGGTGGGGGGGGGGGGGGGGGGGTTGATGTGAGTGAGGAGAAAGAAATGAAGTTGTGTGGTTGTGCAGTTGCAGCTACACACTCAGATCCATACAGGTACATCACTCTGTGTTCACACCAAAGATATTCATCACTCTGCTGACTCGTCTCTGGACTCTGAACATGAACCATATACAGTGTGGTATATATTCTATAAATTAAAATGAACCATATACAGTGTGGTATGTATTCTATAAATTAAAATGAACCATATATAGTGTGGTATATATTCTATAAATTAAAATGAACCATATACAGTGTGGTATGTATTCTATAAATTAAAATGAACCATATATAGTGTGGTATGTATTCTATAAATTAAAATGAACCATATACAGTGTGGTATGTATTCTATAAATTAAAATGAACCATATACAGTGTGGTATGTATTCTATAAATTAAAATGAACCATATATAGTGTGGTATGTATTCTATAAATTAAAATGAACCATATATAGCGTGTTATATATTCTATAAATTAAAATGAACCATATACAGTGTGGTATGTATTCTATAAATTAAAATGAACCATATATAGTGTGGTATGTATTCTATAAATTAAAATGAACCATATATAGCGTGTTATATATTCTATAAATTAAAATGAACCATATACAGTGTGGTATGTATTCTATAAATTAAAATGAACCATATACAGTGTGGTATGTATTCTATAAATTAAAATGAACCATATACAGTGTGGCATATATTCTATAAATTAAAATGAACCATATATAGCGTGGTATGTATTCTATAAATTAAAATGAACCATATACAGTGTGGTATGTATTCTATAAATTAAAATGAACCATATATAGTGTGGTATGTATTCTATAAATTAAAATGAACCATATATAGCGTGTTATATATTCTATAAATTAAAATGAACCATATACAGTGTGGTATGTATTCTATAAATTAAAATGAACCATATATAGCGTGTGGTATATATTCTATAAATTAAAATGAACCATATACAGTGTGGTATATATTCTATAAATTAAAATGAACCATATACAGTGTGGTATGTATTCTATAAATTAAAATGAACCATATATAGCGTGGCATATATTCTATAAATTAAAATGAACCATATATAGCGTGTGGTATATATTCTATAAATTAAAATGAACCATATATAGCGTGTGGTATATATTCTATAAATTAAAATGAACCATATACAGTGTGGTATGTATTCTATAAATTAAAATGAACCATATATAGCGTGTTATATATTCTATAAATTAAAATGAACCATATACAGTGTGGTATCTATTCTATAAATTAAAATGAACCATATAGAGTGTGGTATATATTCTATAAATTAAAATGAACCATATAGAGTGTGGTATATATTCTATAAATTAAAATGAACCATATATAGCGTGTTATATATTCTATAAATTAAAATGAACCATATATAGCGTGGCATATATTCTATAAATTAAAATGAACCATATATAGCGTGTTATATATTCTATAAATTAAAATGAACCATATACAGTGTGGTATGTATTCTATAAATTAAAATGAACCATATAGAGTGTGGTATATATTCTATAAATTAAAATGAACCATATAGAGTGTGGTATATATTCTATAAATTAAAATGAACCATATAGAGTGTGGTATATATTCTATAAATTAAAATGAACCATATATAGTGTGGTATGTATTCTATAAATTAAAATGAACCATATATAGCGTGTTATATATTCTATAAATTAAAATGAACCATATAGAGTGTGGTATATATTCTATAAATTAAAATGAACCATATATAGTGTGGTATGTATTCTATAAATTAAAATGAACCATATATAGCGTGTTATATATTCTATAAATTAAAATGAACCATATAGAGTGTGGTATATATTCTATAAATTAAAATGAACCATATAGAGTGTGGTATATATTCTATAAATTAAAATGAACCATATATAGTGTGGTATGTATTCTATAAATTAAAATGAACCATATATAGCGTGTTATATATTCTATAAATTAAAATGAACCATATACAGTGTGGTATGTATTCTATAAATTAAAATGAACCATATATAGTGTGGTATGTATTCTATAAATTAAAATGAACCATATATAGTGTGGTATATATTCTATGGTGATGATGCTAATGCTGGGTCACACCAGGCTACACCTGATGCTAACACTGGGTAACACCAGGCTACACCTGATGCTAACACTGGGTAACACCAGGCTACAGCTGTTTTTGTTTTTTGTTGAACTGGAACGTGGTCAAGTTGTGTCTGACCTCCGATTTGTGAGCTAAATGGAACACAACATTAAACACAACCTTAGGCATGTTATCTATAGTGACAAGATAAGCTAACGATGTGGCAGGGCTGAGTTCTGCCCCCTGGTGGTCAGACTTAATGCAGCCTCAAAAACAGGATATGTAATCAGTTTGTTGTTGTTACACTCATGTGAGCAGGATAAAGATGGCAGAGGTGATTTTAATTGAAGCACACACAGTTACTGTATATGTTTCTATAGGCTAACACACACACACACACACACACAGTAAAGTGAGGGCCATTGTAAAGTCAAGAGTTTGCCATTCTCCATAGCTGCTGAGTCCAATCCACGTTATGGGCCTTCCATGGCTTTCCGACTCATTGTGTCTGAAGCTGTATGTGCTGACGTCGGAGCTGCCTGTCCATCTAACGGCCATTTGCCTGCTCCATTAGTTCTTATGCATGTGTGTGTGTGTGTGTGTGTGTGTGTGTGGATTACTGTGTTTATGTTAACACAGGTTTAGTAACTCGGACTCCTCAGAGCCTCAGCCGACATCAGCACTTTACAGACAAGAGAAAAGCTTCCAACTCTGATTCAGTAATGACAGAAGGAGTTTACAGAGAGGAAGGTGTGTGTGTGTGTGTGTGTGTGTGTGTGTGTGTGTGTGTGTGTGTGTGTGTGTCATTCATCATCATCATCATCATCATCATCACATCATGGCTCATAAATAATAAAAGTCTCTTTCTTTACTATAAATGATTTCATCTGGTCTTCGTTCAGCCGTCACACAGATCTGTATCCACAGCTCAGGTTATCAAACATTAACCCCATGACAGAGAGCTTCAACAGGGGGCAGCATACCGTACTGTTAGCTTCATCTTCGTCATCATCATCATCATCATCATAATCATCAGAGGGGAATATTAAAAACAATCAGAAAACGACAAGAAGTCACAGAGAAGAGGAGGAGGAAGAGGAGGAGGAGAAGGAGGAGGAGGAGGAGCAGACGGAGGAGGAGACAGAGGAGTTATAAATGAAGAACAGAGAGAGGGAGGAGGAGAAGGAGTGCGGCTTTGCAGTCATTAATTAGCCCGTTAGCTAGGGCCCGGGCGGTGCGGTTAGGGCCTGCGCCTTTGTGGGCCTGAAGGAAATGGGCCACATATGAGAGCCATTATAGGAACTGACTTAACAAAGACACATGCCTGTCAGCCACCAGGCTGGGCTGGGCTGCTCTGCTGACGCGTGTGTGTGTTTGTGTGTGTGTGTGTGTGCGTGTGTGCGTGTGTGTGTTGCAGGGGAATATATATATTATATATATATATATATATATATATATGAAGAGTCCACATGTGTGCAGTAACATCAGCTGTATCTGCTCTCAGTTCATATCATGATACACATTTATAAGTACGTGTGTGTGTGTGTGTGTGTGTGTGTGTGTGTGTGTGTAACCATATCTATGAGAGTGAGTCCTGGGGAAGCGTTCCTTTAACCCATGGCTGCCCCCCCGCTGGCTCTCCACACCATTTAAAACCACATGACAGGAAACCTGGGTCACTTTGAACTACAGTACGCTGACAAACACACCGACACCGTCGTCCACAGACAGAAGAGACAGAAGAAGGAAAAGCGGCTCCCCACTGACAGCTCATTGTCTCCGTCCATAAATCAGACTCAGATAAGACTCCAGTCTATAAAAGTCTCAGAATTTATGAGCCAGAGTCGTAAAATTAATTCTAATTAATCACCGAAGGTCTCGCTGATGCAACAGATGGCATGTGTTCGCTGAACGCTGCACATCAGGGAGTTGCAACTGTTGTTTCTTATTTTTTCCATCTGGACAACATTTAGTGTTTGGAATAAAGAGATGAAGAAGGAGCGGCGCCTCACCGCACCGAGGCCTCCTCCTCTCAGCTCAAACAGTAGCATTTGGTCAGCTCCTCCGAGTATTGGCCTGAGAGGAGCTCAGGTCTGGATTTGATAAGTGGAAACAGACCGGTGCAGCGCTGCCTGTGTGTTTGAAGCCAACACACATCCGACACAGCGTAAACAGGCCGTACTCCAGTGACTAAGCCCTGGAGCTTAGCCATAATCATTGTAAACCTCTGTACAGCAGATAGACCATATGCTCCGCACTGAGCTCCGCACTGAGCTCCGCTGCCTCACCAACAAATGCCTTTGTTTTCTAAATAAGTCCACGTCGCTGCTGCACACCCAGCTGTGCTGCGTTTAATGTCCTGCAACTTTACAGTGAAAACAAACTCTTTGTTTTTGTCTCTGAGTGAACTGATTCCTGAACATTTACTCAACAGGTCAGTCTGAATTAAATTCAACACAGAAAATAAGAAACAAAAGATGCAGCCAAAATCTCTGAAGCTTGACGGGACAACATGAAGCATGTCCCTCCATCCTCCAAACCAAACATGACACAGTATCCAGGCTTCACAGCATGGAGGAGGACCTGAGCAGTTTATGGTGTCGCTGTCCCCCGAGGCTCCGAGGCCTAATGAAGTCCCATCCAAGCTTTATTAAGATCCAAGGGTGGGGCCTCGTCATAAAAGAGCAGAAGAAGGGGGGGGGGCAAGCTCTCGTTAACTAGATCACACCTCCAGAACACAGGAAGATCCAAAGCTGGTCGCCGATGGGGGGCCAATGGGGGGCTGACGGGGTCCTCAGTGGATCCAGATCGACTCAGCAGCTGGTTTATTGCAGCAGCAACTCAACCACTTAAAAACATATCCTGAGGAAATACAAGCTGGCTAACGTCCCACATGGCGATCAGCCACAGCGCGTGCATTTAGCAGCATTTGGTTCACAGCTGGACGTCACGCCTTGGTGAGCGTGTATGAATATCGAGCGCAGACGGATCACGAGTTTCAGGGCATCAGGTGGATCAAACAGTAGAAGAAGAAAAGAAAACAAACACAATCAGACCTGTGAACCAAACAGGAAGTGACCTTTGTTTATCTGCAGGTACGTCTCATGTTATGATCTGGATTCATGACAGAAGCTAAAGAGGAAGAACAAACAGCAGAGGAGGAGGAGGAGGAGGAGGAGGAGGAGGAAGCCTGGAGGATGCTGGGATATCGATCGCTGAGTGATCAATGCAGCAGTAAATGATCCGGCCATAACCAGGGCAATTACTGCCTCAGTGGTGTGTGTGTGTGTGTGTGTGTGTGTGTGTCTGCAGGCCTCGGTATCAGTGCAGGACCAGTGTCTCAAAACATAACAGAAAAGGTCACGACCTCTCACTCCATTGTTGTTTCTTCATCACACATGACTCAGTAATGATGAAGAGGAGGAAAATGGACGCTCAGATCATTGAGACAGAGACGAGACGTTAAACAGAGATGAGGGGAGTCTGCAGAGAGCTGTGTGTGTTTGTGTGTGTGTGTGTGTGTGTGTGTGTGTTTATGACTGCTGTGTAGTTGGTAGGTGTATGTGTGTGTGTGTGTGTGTGTGTGTGTGTGTGTGTGTGTGTGTATGTGTGTGTGCATACAGTACTGACCTGGATCTGTTGTTGGAGAATGTTGATCTTGTGCTGCTGCTGCAGGAGCTGCTGCTGTTGTCTGGCAATCTGCACACACACACACACACACACACACACACACACACACACACACACACACAGAAAGAGAGAAACAGTTAATAAAACAATCCCATTGAGTCTCCACTCTGTGTTTCAGCTCTGTGTGGACACAGCTGCTGACCTGAACACTAAACCTCAGTCATCAGTTCTCTGTCCAGCAGCTGTGTGTTAGTCTCTCACTCTACAGCAGGAAACGGCTCTTCAAAGTAAAAGCTCTGTGCTGGAAATTCACTGCACTTCAAAATAAAGTGTATTTTTTACAAAGTTGATACATCACTTGTGGACCAATCAGAATGGAGCCGCGACCCACTTTTGGACCACGACCCACCAGTTGGGAACCACTGCTCTAAAACAACTTTTTCATTTGGTGCTTTCTTTTTTAACCATTTTAATGCCAGCGCTCGCCTCCATGCCAAAACATGTTCCCTCTGCAGGGTTACTGTCGCTGCACCACCACAGAGGGCTCTGATTGGTTTAATGAAATACAAACAACCCTGAGCGTTTTTTCTTCTCTGCAGAATGATGATGGGTTCAGTTGTAAAGAAAAAAGGGTGCACACACACACACACAGAACTAAGGACACCATTTAACTGTCATTAGCCTTCATATCTGCAACACATGAGACAGACACCCACCAGCTGATCCCAGTCACTGTGCTGTTCTTCTTCTTCTATCATTTTAATCAGCACTGATCTGACCTGTGGTGAACCGTCTGTCACTGCTGCTGGGAAACACTTCAGGCTGCATGGGCTGTGATATCTGGGTCATTTTAGGAGGGTGAAAACTGTAAAAACCCAGTCAGTGAGTCAGTTTTGATACTGGAGGAGACGGTGAGCCAGGGAGGAAGAGGATGAAGGCACACTGAACCTTCGAAGACAAAAATATTTTCCAGCAGCTCTGAAAGGGTCGTCTGACGGGCGGTGCAGCAGGTCAATGCTCCACGATTGTTTCATCAGCGTGCTGAGCTCCTGACACTCAATGTGTGGGATTGACATGTTTACTGGGCCAACACCCAGCATGCCTCAGGAACCACCACCCCCCCCCCCCCACACACACACACACACCCATCATCACTTCTCAACAGGAGGTGCCGTCACACTCCTTCTGATAAAAACCATCTGAAGTCAGAAGTTACAGAATCTGTCAGCCAGTGACGGACAGCTGTGACCGGCCAGTCACGTGAGGTTAAACTCCTTAAAGGGCCAGCATGTGAAGCGTCTAATCCCGCCCACTCTGCGCCGGCAGAGTGAAGCAGCTGCCTCACTGTGTTTTTTCTGAGGAGTCGTTTAGTGTATTTATTCTGAAATGTAATTACAGGCTGCTGAATGGGAGGCGGCGCCCCATTTGCACACATGTCATATTTCATTAAAGGCAGATTTCTCAGGGTTTGTCTGTAGGGCATTATCCTATCAAGTCTCAACAGCCAAATGACTGGCTGATATTGGAATCTGTCTTTCTTTTCACTCTCTCCATCCTCCCCGCTCCTTTGTGAGGCTGTGAAAGGTGGAATGTGTTGTGATGGGAGGTGTGGACTTGTCCAAACAGAGCCTGTCGTATGTCGACCTACAGTAACGTGTCGGCAAAACAGCCTAAACAAAGAGCAGCTCACCTAAACACCTCTCTGTCTCTGTGTCTGTCACACGCTCGTTTCTCTGTGTCTGACACCTGAAGACACGCATCAGCATCGTCGCAGCTTTTAAAGACGCATAAACACACATAATAGAAGAAAAAAATATGTTTTGACTTCACGTCCTGGGTCTCATTCTGAAAGTTTGGGATTTTATTACTGACAGTTGGGACGACATTTTACAAGCCAACTTCGGACCGATCTTCTTCCTGCTGTGTTCCTGCAGACAACAGGATACGTGTTCCTGTTCTGAGCGTTCACGCCTCAGAGACGTGTGGTCTGTGAGCAGAGGCGTCACACCAAGGTGCTGCTTTGGTTCTTAACTAACTGAACGCACAGGAAGTTCATCCAACCTAAAGCTACATCTGCTCTCCACCCTGCTGGAGTTACATCTCCAAATCTCACCCATCAAAATGTTCGGATATCTGAGAGGAGCGAATGACAGGCACTCTGAACCGTGACGATGATGTCACGATACCATGTGACCATCCCTACCTGCTCCTGCTGCTGCCGGGCCAGCTCCATCTGTTGTCTCTGCTTCTCCAGCTGTGAGGCGGCCATCTTTTTCTGCTCGTCGTGGGCGGAGAGGAGCTGCTCCCGAAGACTGATCAGCTGACCGATCATGGTGGAGAGTTGGTGCTCCTTCTCCTCCAGTGACTCCGGCGTACCTGCACAGGTAGACAGACAGGGAGGGGTTTTAATTTGACGCTGAAAGCTGGAAAAGTCTTTGTTATCGCGTCACTCATCACGTCACAGGCTGTCGGCGTCAACAGCTAGCAAGCTTGCTGCTAACTCACAATAGTGGACGGTTTTTGAAAGGAGCTGACGAGCAGATCAGAAGCCCCGCCCACTAATCCTCAGCTGCAACAAATCTCCTGAGGTGTGAGGCAACAGGTGTAGATTTACTGCTGCGTGTAAGAATCACCATGAAACATGTTCTGTACTTCTCAGATGAGTTTTTAGAACCGTCGAAATGTGTCGGCTGAAACAACAGAAGAAGACTGTGAGAGGCGCAACTGTCTCCTACGGGCCCTGAAGGCATCATTTTAGGCTTCATACATTTCTACATGTGCTGCAGTGTTTTCAACGGGCTTTAACGACATATTTACCAAGAGAGGCCCCGCCCATAAGCTGATGCTGTCTGAGGGGGCGGAGCCTGAACACCTGGGCTGGAGCATGGTACTATCTTTATTTTATTTTGTTGGTTTATACAGTATGTGTCATTCTGTTCAGTTTTTACTCATTCATTATGTTTAATGGTTTACTTTTAGTATCATTATTTTCAACAAATTCTTGAGCAGTTGTGAGTCACACATCTCTGTATCTTTATTGGTTAATTCTTCATCTTAGTTATTATTTATGAGGTTTTACTCTTAGTTTGAACAGATGTGATCGGTTGCTGGTTTTGTTTTGTGCCTGTGACGTCTGTCTGACACTGTGTGCAGCACACTGTGTTTCCACCTGAATGAGCCAAATAAATAAAGTTGTCTTGCATCGTTTAGATGCTCAGTCTCCACTTAAAATCATCATCATCATAAAATCATCTCAGAATCATACCTGTTGTGTTGATATTACGATAAAAACGAAGAGAAAACAACAGACAGAAATGTGGTGAAGATTTACGGTGATGTTCAGTTTGTGTCTTGCTGCAGACAGACGCCACAGAAACTAGTTTATTTTACTTAAAGTTCCAGAAACATAAAAGCAAACCAAAGAAATGAAACATGTTTGTTGAATAGATTTAGAAAGTGTCTTGTATTTCCATCTCTCTACTTACTATGTCTCTTCCTGTCTGAACACGCCGTCACAGTTTATCACTCAGTGTCTCCCAACAACAATAAAAGTTCACCTGTGAAGAGTCGGAGCTCCTGTCAGCTTTATGACAAACACATTCCTCACAGGTCGGGAGGAGGGACCACACACACACACACACACACACACACACACACACACACACACACACACACACACACAGAACGAAAACTTTGTCACAACTTTGACTTCATCAGCAGCAGCATCTTCATCACCCTCAGTAACAAGTCTTCATCACAAAGCTGGCCCCGCCCTCTTTTTAAAGTTTGTATTCAACATGATTATTTTGTCAATCACATGTTGTTAAACATCGTTTCTCTTTTTGTCTTGTGACTTTCGAAGCAGTCGTGACTTTCAAACACAAAGCGGAGGAGGTGGAGGAGGTGGAGGAGGAGGAGGTGGAGGAGGAGGAGCTCCCTAAATTAGCTTCCTTTGGCTTTTTAATAAACGCTCACAGACGACCTCCATCACGACAGAAACACAGCCGTCGACAGGACGCTGCCCTCAGAGGCGTGTGAGCACCAGCAGCAGGTGACGTTACTGCTCTAGATATGCTAACGTTAGTGCACCTCCTTCATCACCTTCATCATCTTCACCTCCTTCACCTCCTTCATCACCTTCATCATCTTCACCTCCTTCATCACCTTCATCACCTTCATCATCTTCACCTCCATCACCTCCTTCACCTCCTTCATCACCTTCATCACCATCACCTCCTTCACCTCCTTCATCACCTTCATCACCATCACCTCCTTCTCCTCCTTCACTTCCTTCATCACCATCACCTCCTTCTCCTCCTTCACTTCCTTCATCACCTTCATCTCCTTCATCACCTTCACCTCCTTCATCACCTTCATCACCATCACCTCCTTCACCTCCTTCACCTCTTTCATCACCTTCACCTCCTTCATCTCCTTCATCACCTTCACCTCCTTCACCTCTTTCATCACCTTCACCTCCTTCATCTCCTTCATCACCTTCACCTCCTTCATCACCTTCATCACCATCACCTCCTTCACCTCCTTCACCTCTTTCATCACCTTCACCTCCTTCATCTCCTTCATCACCTTCACCTCCTTCATCACCTTCATCACCATCACCTCCTTCACCTCCTTCATCACCTTCATCACCTTCTTCACCTCCTTCATCACCTTCACCTCCTTCATCACCATCACCTCCTTCACCTCCTTCATCACCTTCATCACCTTCACCTCCTTCACCTCCTTCATCACCTTCATCACGATCACCTCCTTCACCTCCTTCACCTCCTTCATCCCCTTCATAACCTTCATCACATCACCTCCTTCACCTCCTTCATCACCTTCATCACCTTCACCTCCTTCACCTCCTTCATCACCTTCATCGCCTTCACCTCCTTCATCACCTTCATCACCTTCATAACCTTCGTCACCATCACCTCCTTCACCTCCTTCACCTCCTTCATCACCTTCATCACCTTCATCACATCACCTCCTTCATCACCTTCATCGCCTTCACCTCCTTCATCACCTTCATCACCTTCATCACCATCACCTCTGTCATCACCTTCACCTCCTTCATCACCTTCATCACCTTCACCTCCTACACCTCCTTCACCTCCTTCATCACCTTCATCTCCTTCATCACCTTCACCTCCTTCATCACCTTCATCTCTTTCACCTCCTTCATCACCTCCATCACCTTCATCACCATCACCTCCTTC
>NC_064755.1:47062529-47065029 GCF_011397635.1 Epinephelus fuscoguttatus
TTACAGCTCGTACATTCCAAACGCGACGCCTGGCGTTCCTTCGACGTTTCTGGCTCCAATAATCATGGAGACGTTTTCCGTTTTCCATCCATCAGGATTATTCCCGACACCTGCTGAGGGCAGCAGCCAAAACACAAAGCCATTAAGTGTTTTCTCACTGTGTTTGGATCGTGTGTGTGTGTGTGTGTGTGTGCGTGTGTGGTTGGACCGGGCGCTGCTGAACGAGATGTTTGTTTCTGCATCTTCAGATTAATAAGAATCAAACTTGTTGCTCTGATCAAAGTCTTTTTCTAATTTTGTATTTTATTGTGATTTATTTATTTCTCTGTCGTTCGACTGAACATTTTACAGTTTGTTTATCTTCAGACGAAGCGTCATGGCGACCGAGGAGTGTGTCCCTGAGCTCAGCGTACTGATTTAACTCTCAGCAATGAGAGCGCTGTGCGTTTGTCTTTATGCCACATCACAAACACCAGCAGGGTAACGAGGAGCTGAGCGTGAATTCTGCGCCGAGCGCTGAAACATGTTGACTTGTGTCCGGAACGCTGCACTCATCACTGACAGTTTTTAGCCAGTCACAGCGGAGGAGGGACAAACACCACAAAGACGTACGAAACAAGAACAGGGACACTGGAGGAGAGATCTGCTGACATGCTGCACATATATGTGGCGGTCCATCCTCTTTCCCTGCGTCCTTCAGACGTCCCCTCGTCCACAGCAGGGACGCCACCTTCTGCTCACGTGTTTATGTCCACAGAGAGTATCATAGCAACCAGACACAACCAAAACATCTCTGCTGAAAATACACCATGCCTCCTCTAAGACGCTCCCAGCTGAGGAGCGCCTGGCGTTTTCAGCGTGGAGGAAACACTGTGGTGAACACGGGACCTTAATGTCCTGTGAAAGGCATGTATCTCCAAAACAGACATTTTTCATGAGCTAAGAAAAAGTTTGGTGACGTTACGCGTTGGATTTGATCGACCACGAAGAAACATCTATAATTTGATCTGAAAAATTCAAAATGAGTAAATGGAAAGATACGTGGTTTTCACAGGACAACAACAATATTGCTTATTAAACTTATTTAAATATATATTTATTTATTAAGTGTGTGTGTGTGTGTGTGTGTTTACATGTCTGCTTACATGTGCTTTAAAATAAATCTTAATCATTAATTATACTTTCACTGTGGAGTCACACACACACACACACACACACACACCCCTCAGATTTGTCTGCCAAACCATCACGTTTCATCTGCGGGCCAAACTCCCAGCATTCCTGTGGATGACTCAACCTCCTCCTCGGTGTCACACCACAATAAACACAGTGACACTTGACTTCCCATCAGCCCACGGGGCACGACACAAACAAGGTCACCACGTCGTATCAAAACAAGTGTGCTGATGTTTCCTGGAGGGCGTCTGATACACACACACTCTGTAGGTTACTGTTGGTGAACCCACAGGATGAAGGGCTGAAAACTGTGAATGAAATCTGCAATATGAACGTGTGAACCCACAGGATGAAGGGCTAAAAACTGTGAATGAAATCTACAATATGAACGTGTGAACCCACAGGATGAAGGGCTGAAAACTGTGAATGAAATCTGCGATATGAACATGTGAACCCACAGGATGAAGGGCTGAAAACTGTGAATGAAATCTGCAATATGAACGTGTGAACCCACAGGATGAAGGGCTGAAAACTGTGAATGAAATCTACAATATGAACGTGTGAACCCACAGGATGAAGGGCTGAAAACTGTGAATGAAATCTACAATATGAACGTGTGAACCCACAGGATGAAGGGCTGAAAACTGTGAATGAAATCTGCGATATGAACATGTGAACCCACAGGATGAAGGGCTGAAAACTGTGAATGAAATCTGCAATATGAACGTGTGAACCCACAGGACATCCACGCCCAGAGGAATGGATGACAACATGAGAGATGGAGTCACTGCCTGTGTCACAGGGCTGACTCCTCACTGTGACCTCGTCACATGTCCACGTTTGGTCATGGACTTTCCACGTCCACATATGGCGTCCAAGGTACCCTGGGTGTGTTGGTTGTTGACGTTCTGGGACGCCGTGTCAACTTCAGCCTGTTACATGCATTGTCTGTTTTCAAAATACACTTCTGTTTTCACAGGAAATGTACAGTTTGCACTATAACACTGCCAAGTAACGCACATGGTTGGGTTTAGGAAAAGAGAACAGGCTTTGGCTTTACAATCTTACTGGAAGTGAACACCGGCCTCCTGGGTGAAAGCCAATGGTTGGTGCCCCCCCCCCACCTGACATACTGGGACTTCTGCCGGATGCCTTAACTTATGTTGCTGTCTGGTGAGCAGGACTACTGTCTCTGTCTCTCTCTCTGTGTCATTGTGTCATACAGATTACTGTTAATTTATCATGCTGATCTCTTCTGTACGACATCTATTGCTCATCTGTCCGTCCTGGAAGAGGGATCCCTCCTCAGTTGCTCTTCCTGTAG